>NW_021147538.1:6583-13308 GCF_002837175.3 Physeter macrocephalus
GAGAGGTTGGGTGAGCAAATCCAGACCCTTTAAAGTAATACTGCGTGCTCCCCATTCCATGGGTCCAACCTCTCCTGTGTCATGGCAACCTGCCTAAATCAAAACCACTCATGGGAATCCCAGGGGATGGTACACTGTGTGATGGGGAAAGATTTCTAAAGCGCACCTCATTTTTCCTCTCCTGGTGCTCGCGTTCGCCATTCCAGCCGCTTTACTAACAAACTCCCCACTTGGAGAATCAGCGCCTTTACACTCCTCTTTCTTACAGTCGACAATTGGTCCAGAGGATGATCTGGAAGACGGGGCACGAATGAGAGACTAGCTGTAGGTGTTTGGACTGGCACCTGTCACTCTAATTTCCCATCACGAAGAGGAATTAACCAAAGGCTCAGTCAGCCCCACCGGAAGCACAATAGGGCCTGAAGCAATCCTGCGGTACTGCGGCCAGCTCACATAAAAGCGAGTTGCAAAATGGAGCTCTGGGGCCCTGCACTTCACAAACCTGCAGAGTTCTAAATGATAACTATCGTCCAAAAATATATTGAGGTAAGGCAACGAAGAGGAGTTGAAAGCAAGGCAGAATTCCACGAAACAGATTTCAAGACGTAGATCAGAATGGCCTCGACAGCACATGAAAAGCGGCAAAACGTGGACAATGATGCAGTTGGCCAAAAAGGGCGTATGCGTTTTTTCATGAATATATTCAGGAAAAAACGCATACGCCCTTTTTAGCCAACCAAGCACGTGGGGAGAGCAAATTAGCAATAAAAAGGAGTCTCACTGCCCCCCTGGTCAAAAGGGCCATCCGAAAAAAGTGTAAAAACCAGAAAGGCAGGACAGGCCAAGGAAACAATGGAGGCTTGATAATCTGCTGGGAGGGATGGAAAATGCCAAGAGCCACTCTGGAGAAGTGTATGCTGTTTCCTAAAACATGTACAAAACACAACCACAGAGCATAGGGCACCTCCACACATGGGCGTATATCTAGGGAAAACTAAAAATCAACCATACGCAGGCACGCCAAAGTTTACGTCTTCTCTCTTTACAACAACCTCGACTTCGGTACACCTTTCATATCCCAGGGAAGAGAAAAATGGACAAAGAAGTTGTGCTAAATAGGTAAAATGGAATATCACTTAACCATGGAATCCATGTCATAAGGCTAGTAGCAGCATCCTGAGTGGATTTAGGTACGATGATCCAAAGTGAAACAAGTCACAGACAAAAACAATCTTGTGATATCCCTTCCACAGGGAATGTAAAAATCGCTACCCATGAACTGAATTACAAAACAGAACAGAGTCACGCTTTTAGAAAACATACTTACGCCTGCTTAAGGAGAAAGGTGAGGTGGCCTGATGCATCAAGCACGACTTTTAAATAGGCACAGATTCCGTTCCAAAAACCAACTATGTAATAGCCACGACCAACTCCTTGCTCAATGAACAGGACTCAACAGCCCCTATTCATCGCAGAAGAATATATCAGACTCGTAAGCATCTTCAAAGCTAAGTATTGATATCTCTCTGTAAGTCAATCAAGTGTGTGTAAAGCGGCATAAACACAGCAGGGAAAATCAGCTAAACCCCATTATAAAACTACATTTCAAAAAGAAAAAAAAAAAAAAAACAAGCACGGCCAAAGAGAATGAAATTCTTCCAAAATGCGTTCAGGGGCTGTGATGCAAGGAGGATTGACCACATCTACATCCACAGCTGCATAACAAATAAGGCTCGGTACTCCTGGGGCTGGGAGGATTGGGGAGGTTGGGTGAGCAAATGCAGGCCCTTTAAAGTACTACTGCGTGCTACCCATTCCAAGTGTCCCACCTCTCCAGTTTCAAGACAACCTGCCTACAGCGAAACCACTCATGGGAATCCCAGTGTTGGTACACCGTGTGATCGGGAAAGATTTCTAAAGCGCACCTCATTTTTCATCTTCTGGTGCTCGCGTTCGCCATTCCAGCCGCTGTAATAACAATCTCCCCACTTGGAGAATCAGCGCCTTTACACTCCTCTTTCGTACAGTCTGCAATTGGTCGGGAGGATGACCTGGAAGACGTGGCACGAATGAGAGACTAGCTGTAGATGTTTGGACTGTCACATGTCACTCTAATTTCCCATCATGAAGAGGAATTAACCAAAGGCTCAGCCTGCCCCACCGGAAGCACAATAGGGCCTGAAGCATTCCTGCGGAAATGTGACCACCTCACAAAAAAGCGAGCTGCAAAACGGAGCTCTGGGGTCCTGCACTTCACAAACCTGCAGAGTTCTAAATGATAACCATCGTCAAAAAATATATTGAGGTAAGGAAACGAAGAGGAGTTGAAACCAAGGCAAAATTGCAGGAAACACCGCTGTAAAAATCGCTACAGATCAACCTAATTACAATACAGAACAGAGTCAAACATTTAGAAAACACACTGATGCCTGCTTATGGGGATGGTTGAGGTGGGATGATGCATAAAACAAAAGTTTGAAATTAGCTCAGATACCGTTCCATAAACCAAATATGTAATCCTCAAGACCTACTCATTGCTCAATGGTCTGTACTCAACCCACCCTTTTCACCGCAGAAGAATATATCAGTAGTACGAATATTAAAATATATTTATTGATATCCCTCTGTAAGTGAATCACGTGAGTGTAAAGCGACCTACCTACAGCAGTGAAAATCAGCAAAGCCCATTATAAAAATAAATATATTCAGGAAAAACGCATACGCCCTTTTTGGCAAACCAAACAACCGCGAAATGCAAATCAGCACTACAAAGTATTCTGACTTCGCATTAGTCAAAATCGTAACAGAAACAAAAACAAAACAGACAAAAAAAATTACTCTGGTAACTGCATAATAGCTTTCATTGCATTAAGAACAAAACAAAACAAAACAAAAGCCCTCAAGATTCTTAATAATTACTGGGATTTTGCTGCCTGTAATTCCTGGACTGCTAGTTCTCCTTCGGTGGGTCTTTGTCTCCAATACAACAGAAGATGGAAAGAAGCCATCTTCTGGGAGAATGAGACTCTGGGCAGAAGAAAGGGCTGTAATAATGGTAGAAGGCCACACAAAGCCATTGATCATCACCTGTGCTTTTCATACCAGCCTGTAGGGCGGGGTTCCACGGAGTTCCTTCTGGCAGCCTTCATCAGCCCCCAGCACCAAGGGTTACAACAGCAATTTAAAACTAGAGATAAGAAAAGGGCACCTGAAATTACCATTGGACTCTCTGAGCAACTACACTTTCAAATGGCATAAAGGACAAATGGCAGAGTTTTAATCCAGTTGACCCTAAAGTCACCTTCCAAAGTCAGTCTATGCCTCTGAAGTAGAAAAAAGACCAGTATCTAGCCTTGATGGTTCAGGTTGCTGTCAATTCCAAAATGGAACTTAAAAATTTTTTAGTCTGAGATCTTCGTAGCTTTGACCACCTTCTTGTTCAAGTGATTTCTTTTGGTTTAATGGGGAAAAGGTCAAAAGCAAAAACAAACAAAAGCCCCAAGAAACCAACCCACTGGAATTTTAGCTTCATAACTCTGAAGTACAGGTAAACATTCTTCAGTGCAGAGTATGGCTGTGCCTAACATTTTGGGGGCCCAAGGTAAGAACACAATTAGAGGCCCACAGACCTGGACCAGCCCCTCTTCTCTCCATAGTTCCTTCCTGCACCGCAAAAGGCCTTTCATGCCGATGTGTGGATATTCCAACTCACAAGTCCAAGCTATGATCAACAAAGTCCCATTTCCTGGCCTCACCCCTAACCCCATGCAAATAGCAACCCCTTGGATTTCCTCATGCCCCGGGGTGGGCACACAGTACAACCCTTGGAAGTGGGCTCAGGATTGTCTGGGGAAGAAATTCTGGGATCCTGTTTACCCTGAATGTGGTCTAGAAAGCAAGCTCCAAATGGGCCCATCCTCTTGGCCCAGAGACTCCTCTAAAGCCAGAGGAATGCTGCCCAGGTGAAAGGACAATACTAATTCAGGGTAACTTTTAGATCTTATCTTGAATTTGGTAGATTTATGACCTTTTAAAATTTCATGCTTTTTAATATTAAATTTTATACTTTGGTGAGAAATGTAAAGATGACTCAGGAAAAAGTGATCTTGATTGGCACAGACACAGACCAAAAATGAGAGCAATGAAAGTCTCCTACTTCATTTTTTTATACCCCCTAAACTCTGATAGAGGTGAAATATGTGGGGAGAAGAATCAAGGCAACTATAGGGCCAAGATTCCAAAATGGAGCCTGTAGAGCTGGGCAAATCCTACTGAATCATTCCACCATGGTGGTTACAGTATAGATTCTAGAATCAGACAGGTCTGCTGACTGCTGAAGCCAGGTCTTAAAACAGCTCCTGAAACCTCGCCCCCTCTACCCCTCGAACCTCTCTCAAAGAAAATCATATGTGTCATGTAGGTAAAATGTTCATGCCTCTTTGGCTTATAACCCTTTTTTAAGAGACATGCTGCTTTTTGGTGTGTATGTGTTCTCTCGTCACGGTTCGTATTTGTCTTGCTGTAAATTTAATTGAGAATAACTCATGTTAAATTTTCTTTTGTTGCTATTGAAAGAGCTTATTCTTGGTGGGTGGAGAAGATGGAAGATGGAAAAACCACCACCAAATGAGAAGAAACTCAGTTTATGGAAATTAGTGCATTCGCTTATTTCTCCATAAAACCACACTGAATCCAGACCCAGGTACTGCTGCAAAATAAACCAGGGGCTCTGGCAGGAGATTTTTTTAAATGTAGTACAGTAAAATTCAACATACAATACATCGCAAAGGTACTTTACAACTGTATTGTTCTTGGCATTAAGATATATTAACACTTTTAGGAACCTTCAGCTGTGTGTCCTGAGCTTTACAAGCATCACGTGCTGACCAGACCATCAAACGCAGATGTTGGTTTATACCTGCAATGGTTTGCTGAATTTCCTATCTTAATCATTACTGCTGTAGCCCAGAGGCTTTGAGCTGAAGGCAAGACAAAAAGACATTTTACAGACCCCTTGTGGGGCAGCCAGTTTGCAGATCAGAAACCAAGTCTCAGGTTACACACCCCTAAGTGCCAACCAGAATACATGACTCCTCTGCTCTTTAAGCAGAACTTATTCAGAGAAATGGAAAATATGGAAAAGCTATTTATGGACAAAAGAAGAATGCCTGGAAAATGTGTTCCTGAAAAAAAAAGATACATTCCATATTCCAAATTTGCCAAGTTTTGGTGCAATCAGAAAGTGTACTAGGAAAGAAGAAACAACTTTATTGGAAGTATAGTGGTACTGATGACCAAAATATTTATCAGGAAAAAGCAGAGAGCAAGCTGGTGGGGGGAAAAAGATGCATATTTTTTTCAAGGAGATGCTAAAACGAGTTGCTTTCCTTGAGGATAAAGAGGATGTTCTTGTCAGATCTACAGATTGCACATCTAAAGAGAAAGTGCAATTATGCATAAAGTAAACGCTTTGGACAGACAGTTATGGGTTCAGAAGACAGTAGCTCCTTGCCAGTGAAATAAAGCAAATGTCAACAAGCCAGACACACTTGAAACATTCAGAAAAATGTCTTGCTATTCCTTTCCATACATAATATGCCATATGACACCACAGTTAAATCTGCTACTGCAAAAAAAAAAAAAAAAATGTCTTGGGGGTAGGTAATCGAAATAGACTTCAAAACAAGGCAACCTTTCAATAACCCTTTTTCAAGGGGTAAATTTTACTCACACTGTTCAAAAAAAAAGCACATATGAAGATGCTCACCATTGCTTTATGTTAGACAAATGCAAATCAGATGTACAAAGAAGTATCACCTAGAACCACTGAGAATAGCCATCCTCACAATGTCTAGAAACAAGAAATGCTTCAGAAGGTGTGGAAAAAAGAGAAACCTACTACTTATTATTATTTTTTAATCTGCTTTGGGTCCCCGTTGCTGCACGCAGCTTTTCTATAGTTGCAGCAAGCGGGGGTTACTCATCGTTGTGGTACGCAGCCTCCTCTTTGCGGTGGCTTCTCTTGTTGTGGAGCACAGGCTCTAGGCACACAGGCTTCATTAGTTGTGGCACGTGAGCTCAGTAGTGGCTCGTGGGCTCTAGAGCGCAGACTCAGTAGTTGTGGCGCACAGGCTTAGTTGCTCTGCAGCGTGTGGGATCTTCCTGGGCCAGGCCTCGAACCTGTGTCCCCTGCACTGGCAGGCAGATTCTTAACCACTGTGCCACAAATACTACACTATTGGCTGCAATGCCAATTGGTAACAGCCACTATGGAGCACAGAATGGAGGTTACCAGAGTAAGGGGAGGTGGGAGGGAAAAATTGGGATTGACATATACACACCACTATATATAAAAAAAGATAACAAATAGGGGCCTACTGTATAGCACTTGAGGAACTCTACTCAATACTCTGTAATGACCTGTATGGGAAAGGAATCCAAAAAGGATTGGACATATGTATAACTGCTTCACTCTGCTGTGCAGCAGAAAGTACAAGGTGGCCATCCCTAGTTTCACATCAACATGATCTCAGGCACAAATCTCCATGTTTTTCCATTTTGTCTTTAAGTTACTTGTTCAAACAACTGCACAAATATAACAAAGATATAAAATCAGGCATCTTCTGTCCCAGTGCCTACTAATATATGATTTTCTGCCACTGTAATGATAAAAGATAGAACATTTCAACATTCTGCTGCCCTTATTATTTGTCATTTTGGTTGAT
>NW_021147540.1:0-599 GCF_002837175.3 Physeter macrocephalus
CTGCGGAAGTGGCTTTTATATTCGTTGTCATCCTGAATAGGCACACCCGAATGTGTAACCACAAAGGCAGCAGCACAGCACAGTCTCAACGCAGTGCCCAAGTAGCAAATTGTGCTTGGAGGCAGATGTACGCACTCCTACGCAGTCAGTCGAGTATTTGCAGGCACAGGTAGACACACCTAAACAGACGACGAAACGTCTATGATCGTACGATCAAAAATGTGCCCATCTGATACGACAGGCTTGTATAACCACAGAGGTTAGGGGAGCTGCCGAAGTCCTCGTAAGCCACACAAATATTACGTTATAAAGGTGCTTTTCAAACCTGACGAACATCGGGGGAAGACCTCCCCTCATCCACACAACAACGAAAGTATAACAGAACCTGCCAACGTTGTCGCACAAGTCATAGTATGGGGGCACTTCACATGCTGGAATCTCAGCGGGATGAAACAGTTGTATTCCATTCACTTGAAAGATACCTGTACATGCGTAGCACACACGTGACCAAGCAGCAGCTGGTACTTCTTCTATATTAGAAGGAGCCAATGCCTGCAGTACACGAGCGACACTACTCACACACATGACGCCGTACAGGC
>NW_021147540.1:5106-6630 GCF_002837175.3 Physeter macrocephalus
ATATATATATATATATATATATCTATATATATATATATACGTACGCGCATGCCCGTTTAAGCTCTTCCACAGTTGTGTATGATACCTGTATGCCAGATTAGCATCCACACCGCCCAATATAATTAATTTAACTTGTGTACGGCGTCAGCACACCATGCCGGTAGGACTGCTACCGCCCACCTACGTATCCTCACTTTCTACACGTACGTGTATAGGTGTAGGCTGTGCGCCACCAATATGCTCAAGTTCCGGTGCTTTTGTACCACCTTTACTTCCCACGTTTCCGACCGGAAGTATGCGGACAGCTATGCATAAATATGTGCGTACGTAACTGAGTATGATACCAGTACGTCAAATCCTCGCCAGCACCTGCTGCTTGCAAATTCACATACACGCGAGTTGTGCGACTCACCATGGTAGTACTTCTACGCGTCGGAGGGCGAATATGTTTATGTGCGCACGTACATGTAAGCAGTGTACGATGCAATGCGGGCAACCGTGCAGACAGTTTGTATGCTCGGTGTGAGCTGATGTGTTTACCGCTCCGTAGATGTGTCTCTGAGTGACCGAATCAAGCTGTTCCTAACCAGCGTTCTTGTCGATGATTTCATCTGTGGAAAAAAGTGCTCGAACAAGAGGATATGTCTCGTTTTGGTGCCCCACTTACTCTCCATTCAAAGACCGCTACTTCTAATGTCGTACACCACTTACTCTTCATTTGCGGCTGATCTGTTAGAGAATCACCATAGAAACCTATTGTCTGCTATTGTGTCTGCATGTAGTGCCTTCTCCGCCGTACACTTGGGGTGAGTATCCAGTTGATTTGAGGATGTATTCGGCATGACTGTACCGTAACGCATTGAAAAATACATCCATATTTACTGTTCGCCGTCGTCGTACACGTTAATGCAGCGCCACGCCGTTGTCGTGCTTCAGCATGATGTAGACTGTTTTTCCCACTTAAACGCGAGCGACAGTTAGCACTCTTACATGCGGTATTCGGTTCGCCGTATTCCGAGCTTACATGAGTGAAAAAATCAGCGGCTCTCTCGTTTGCTATGGGCTGCAATTACCGCGACCATACTCGTTTACTACGTGACGTACGTACGTCCTCTCTACACAATATCTTGCGCGCCTCCTACCATGCCCTGTGGAAACGGGGGAGGCAGGGGAACTGTGGCTTTGACGAAGACACGCAGAATTGATATCCGGCGTAAGGGATACGCATAAATTTCCCGCTGAAACTGAAATGGAGGATTTTGTTAATACGTGAGAAACAGTGGTGCTTTTTTGCCATGAGGAGACAGGTTTAGGCGTCAAAGGACAACACGTACGACAGATTTTCTCTGCATTCCCGGAAATTTTCAGCGTAAGAGACGATGTGACCAGCCACAGACGAGGGGACTGCAAAATTCCTCATGCAAAAGAGACAAATAAAAATTTCCGTTACGAAGGAATACAGTTGCTCTCAACTCTCTACACATAACAACAGAGAGCAGGTTTCACCCGCCCACCACGGTAGAA
>NW_021147540.1:12771-13291 GCF_002837175.3 Physeter macrocephalus
ATGGACACACATACCTCCCCCCCTTCACTCACGTGAGTAGTACACTCCCCACCAGCCGCAGAAATCTCTTTATTACCACCACCACACACATATTCACAAATGTAGAGAATCTCCCGCAGCAGCATTGTCTATATACAGATTCGTAGAAAGACCGACTCCCCCTCTGCGGGAGGCAGAGGCACAGGCCTACGCTTGTTCTCTCGCTTCGCGTTCCTGCTGCAGCTTCTTCGCGCGTTGAAGAATGGCAGGAGGAGGCAGCAGATCTTCGCGGACGCCGAAGCAGCAGGAGGAGGAGTCTCCACTGCCTTGCTGCTCTGCTGCTGCTTCTCGAACTGCACAAGAGGCGGCAGCAGGACGAGGTGTGGGGCCGTACACCCGTCTATTCCCCTGTGTTGTCTGTGCCTCGCTATTTGTCCCACCAGCAGAAGCAGCCGCCTCGGCGCTTGCTGCACTGCTGCTACTGCTACTGCCGCTGCTGCTGCTGCTACTGCTGCTGCTACTGCTGCTGCTACTGCTGCTG
>NW_021147544.1:0-401 GCF_002837175.3 Physeter macrocephalus
TTAACAGCAGAACACCTGACGGGGGAGCAAGGGGTAGAGCATGTATATCGTGATAAGGGACCCGAAAAGGAGAAACAAAGGCAGAGATAGTTGTACGAACGGAATTGAAAGTGTACACCTGTGTACCAGGCAAAGCTATACCCGTAGACTCTCTCCACGCTAAAAACAAGTACGTGAAAACCAGTGACAGCAGCAGTATTGAAGCAACAGCAGTAGAGAAGCCGCAGCAGCAGCTTAGCCAAATGAGAACAGCTGCACCAGCAGCAGCGGGAGCGGCGGCAGCAGCCGCAGCACAGCAGTAACAGCAGCGGGGGCGACAGAAGCACCCACGAGGCAGTAGCACCAGCAGCGCAGCAGCAGAAAGACGTCAACAACACGTTAGGAGAACAGCGATCGGCTAT
>NW_021147544.1:1771-4232 GCF_002837175.3 Physeter macrocephalus
TACACGTTTATGTATGTATGTATGCATGTATGTATGTATACACAGAAGTAAAACCCAGAGATGTGAACAGTGTGCGTGATACACGCAGGGACACCTGGGTATAAAGACGCACGTCAATGAATAACTCTATCTAAATCGACCTAGCTACATATAAGTAATTCTGGATCCACACCGGGGCAGAGGCAGCACCCTGGACGGACTGATAGAAAGAGACACAGACAGGAGGGAAAAGAACCGCTGCCGCGGCTGCGGAGACACTCGTTCACACAGACACATATGTGCACATTGTAGAGAGAGACCAGAAGCGCGTGGACAAAGGGATATACAAAAGAACCGTGAAAAAGATATGCAGACCGCCTCCACATCCGCGTAGCCACGGTGCCACGCATGCGCCCGTAAGTACATTTGTTTGTCGTCGAAAGGCTACCTGTCCATACATACACTTGTGGGAAAACACTAGACGCGGATACGTTCATGAGCACATACGCATACATACATTCGTATGACTAACTATAAAAAAATGATAGGCACACACACACACACACACACACCTATTAAATGCATATCGATGTTAAACGTGATGGTTTATCGATGTATAGGTCTAGGTAGAAGCTTCCAAGGCTTGCTCTTTAACAGATACACAGGTTGCGCAGCTACGTGTAAAACTGGAAGAAGCGTGAAATCGTTCACTCGAGAAACGGCGGGACGAGAGCGAAGAGAACGAGAGATGCGAGGAAGCAGGTTGACAGGGTGCTTCGACAGAGAGCCGCTCTTTTCTAGTGCAATGAGACTGGTGTGCGAATTATGTACAAATATATGTATATAAACGATCCCACACACACACGCACAACCATGCAAAAACTTATATATGTCTTGTATACGAGCAAGGGTATACCGTGTGATTTTCCCTCCCGCCGCCCCCACAGACGTATACACACATCTGTACACATTATACGTAACAGGGTAGCCAGAGCTGGAGGGTGAAGTGGAGGTAGACACACGCAGAAAAGGCGTAGGGACTTTTATTCTCTCTCGATCTCTCTTCCTCCTTGAGCTGCTAGACGGAGGAGAGCCGAGACAACATTTTCATGGAGCTATCGCGGTTGGCCGAGAGACAGGCAGCATGACAGACAGGGTTACGCAGGCTTAACAGGGGTGCGGGGACACATGGCTATCTGCGGGAGCACGCGGCAAGGGAGAGAAGGAGAAGAGCTGCCAGATAGAGAGAAGAGCACATAGAGACGCCTCGGTCGTACCATAGAAGAGGTTTTTCGCTGCAGCGCGTCCTTCTCCTTCTCAGCGTCTCGAAGACGACGGTCCGCAGCTGAAGCAGCACAAGTCGCACTCACGGAGGCTACTCCTACACGTACATCTAGGACGACAGCAAGACCGGGGTACAAAAGAACCGTGAAAAAGATATGCAGACCGCCTCCACATCCGCGTAGCCACGGTGCCACGCATGCGCCCGTAAGTACATTTGTTTGTCGTCGAAAGGCTACCTGTCCATACATACACTTGTGGGAAAACACTAGACGCGGATACGTTCATGAGCACATACGCATACATACATTCGTATGACTAACTATAAAAAAATGATAGGCACACACACACACACACCTATTAAATGCATATCGATGTTAAACTTGATGGTTTATCGATGTATAGGTCTAGGTAGAAGCTTCCAAGGCTTGCTCTTTAACAGATACACAGGTTGCGCAGCTACGTGTAAAACTGGAAGAAGCGTGAAATCGTTCACTCGAGATACGGCGGGACGAGAGCGAAGAGAACGAGAGATGCGAGGAAGCAGGTTGACAGGGTGCTTCGACAGAGAGCCGCTCTTTTCTAGTGCAATGAGACTGGTGTGCGAATTATGTACAAATATATGTATATAAACGATCCCACACACACACGCACAACCATGCAAAAACTTATATATGTCTTGTATACGAGCAAGGGTATACCGTGTGATTTTCCCTCCCGCCGCCCCCACAGACGTATACACACATCTGTACACATTATACGTAACAGGGTAGCCAGAGCTGGAGGGTGAAGTGGAGGTAGACACACGCAGAAAAGGCGTAGGGACTTTTATTCTCTCTCGATCTCTCTTCCTCCTTGAGCTGCTAGACGGAGGAGAGCCGAGACAACATTTTCATGGAGCTATCGCGGTTGGCCGAGAGACAGGCAGCATGACAGACAGGGTTACGCAGGCTTAACAGGGGTGCGGGGACACATGGCTATCTGCGGGAGCACGCGGCAAGGGAGAGAAGGAGAAGAGCTGCCAGATAGAGAGAAGAGCACATAGAGACGCCTCGGTCGTACCATAGAAGAGGTTTTTCGCTGCAGCGCGTCCTTCTCCTTCTCAGCGTCTCGAAGACGACGGTCCGCAGCTGAAGCAGCACAAGTCGCACTCACGGAGGCTACTCCTACACGTACATCTAGGACGACAGCAAGACCGGGG
>NW_021147544.1:4407-7335 GCF_002837175.3 Physeter macrocephalus
CATGTATTTAGGTATATCTACGTATTCGTGTACGAAGAGAAGACGCGCCAGACGGATGAGGTGAGCAGCGTCCAGGCATCCGCAGATGTGGACAGACAAGTGGGGAGCCACACGCAGACGCAAGTATACACAGGCGTGTCATTATTGATACACTTTCTCGTAGATATATGTGTGCGTATACATGTATACGTACTTACGCCTGTCTTTCTCCACGCACACCAACACACAAACATGTAATCTATACGTACACGCACACACACACACACATACACACACACACACATACACACATTGACAGAGAATCGTACTAATGGTTATGCCTGCGCGGCTGTATGTGTCTTTGCCTGCGGACACATACGGTGAGCTGCACTACGTCTATCTCTGTGCAACTGTGCGTGTGGTGCTTGTTGTTTGTACATATACATGTGCGCATGCGAATATACGCCTGTAAATACTTACGCGTGTCTGCATTCGCTTGTAATATGCTTTTCCACGCACAGAGACATGTACGTGTGAGAGACAAAAATGCGCAGTGAAGGGAGACGACAGATAAAGCTTGCGCGAGACAGAATTTCCTTCCTATCTGGGGTGCGGGCAGATTAAGTCGTGAGACAAAGTCCCGCCGCGTGCGCTCGGGGACTGAGTGGACTGAGAAAACATGATGAAGAAAGCCGGCCACAGTCTCAGCATCCCCAAAGAAGTGAAAATCTTCAAAAATACCATTAATGAAAAATTCACTACTAAGACGCCCTACTTCCACTTCAACGACAACAATGGTACTACTACTGCTCCAATTACTACTAAACAAAACAGCTGCCGCTTATCCTTCCACTATCGCTCCTGCTACCACCTGCATCAGAGCCGCCACTAGTTCTATTAGCGTTACTCATACAAACATCCTCCTAGGAGGACTACTGGTACTACCACGACGACTATACTACCACAACTACTATTGCTTCTACAGCAATAACAACAAAACTGCTACGAACCTAATACTATAACTACTACTACTATTGCCACTGCCATCACTACTCCTGCAACCACGTCTACTACAAGCAGTCCTCCTGGTGCTCTACTCCTACTGCTATCATGAGTTGGCAGTCTTTCAAGGAAAAGAGCAGTAGCCACGGCATCCTTATCAACGAGAAGGGCTAGACACGCTGCTTCAAGTACTCACTTTCAAGCGCCTGCTGCTGCTCCCTCACGCGGCGCTGCAGATCTTCCTGTTCTTTTCGAAACGATTCCATCAACGACTGCTGCATCCACACACGACAAAGGAAGGGCGCAGAAACTGCATCTGGATTTCGAGGCAAGGTATCCGCACCATGTAGAACAGTTGCATATCTGGACGTTCACGCGCGTCTAAGGAAAGAAGCGCATCTGTCGCGTGCATATATATATATATATCTGTATACGCATAGAGATATGCGTGCGTGGAGGCCTGCACTAACGCACGTATATACGGGAACACTGACAGCGCTACATATATATATACATATATATATATATATATACAGTAATATTTGTATCTGTGAACTGGCTACTGTATGTCCAGAGATCTTTACCACCTATGCACGCGTAGGCGTGCACAGATATGTAGCTGACCGTACAACCGTATGTACCTCCCGCGGTCGCGTATAAGTGCTCGCCGATCAATGGCCCACACAGACATCTACGCCGGCAAAACACGATGTCCATGCGTGGACCTATCTGGTGCATCTAGATATGTATATATATATATATATACATATATATATATATATATATATGGAGCGAAGGTGAGAGGGAGACGAAGGCATGAAGAAAGCCGGCCACAGTCTCAGCATCCCCAAAGAAGTGAAAATCTTCAAAAATACCATTAATGAAAAATTCACTACTAAGACGCCCTACTTCCACTTCAACGACAACAATGGTACTACTACTGCTCCAATTACTACTAAACAAAACAGCTGCCGCTTATCCTTCCACTATCGCTCCTGCTACCACCTGCATCAGAGCCGCCACTAGTTCTATTAGCGTTACTCATACAAACATCCTCCTAGGAGGACTACTGGTACTACCACGACGACTATACTACCACAACTACTATTGCTTCTACAGCAATAACAACAAAACTGCTACGAACCTAATACTATAACTACTACTACTATTGCCACTGCCATCACTACTCCTGCAACCACGTCTACTACAAGCAGTCCTCCTGGTGCTCTACTCCTACTGCTATCATGAGTTGGCAGTCTTTCAAGGAAAAGAGCAGTAGCCACGGCATCCTTATCAACGAGAAGGGCTAGACACGCTGCTTCAAGTACTCACTTTCAAGCGCCTGCTGCTGCTCCCTCACGCGGCGCTGCAGACCTTCCTGTTCTTTTCGAAACGATTCCATCAACGACTGCTGCATCCACACACGACAAAGGAAGGGCGCAGAAACTGCATCTGGATTTCGAGGCAAGGTATCCGCACCATGTAGAACAGTTGCATATCTGGACGTTCACGCGCGTCTAAGGAAAGAAGCGCATCTGTCGCGTGCATATATATATATATATCTGTATACGCATAGAGATATGCGTGCGTGGAGGCCTGCACTAACGCACGTATATACGGGAACACTGACAGCGCTACATATATATATATATATATATATATACACTAATATTTGTATCTGTGAACTGGCTACTGTATGTCCAGAGATCTTTACCACCTATGCACGCGTAGGCGTGCACAGATATGTAGCTGACCGTACAACCGTATGTACCTCCCGCGGTCGCGTATAAGTGCTCGCCGATCAATGGCCCACACAGACATCTACGCCGGCAAAACACGATGTCCATGCGTGGACCTATCTGGTGCATCTAGATATGTATATATATATATATATACATATATATATATATATATATATGGAGCGAAGGTGAGAGGGAGACGAAGGCA
>NW_021147544.1:8741-9874 GCF_002837175.3 Physeter macrocephalus
AGTGGACGTAGGTGAATAGTCACGAATACGGAGAGACGCACACACAGATGGAAATGCAGGTGGGAACACAGATATGCAGATGTATGGAGAAAAAAGTCTACCGGGGTCAGGACTAGTCGTGACCATCAACAGGACGGAGGCCGTGAGATCTCAGACTTGCACAGCTGCAGATGAAAAACAGCGCATTACCCGACGGCGTACACACGTACACACACATGTATATCCACGCACACGTTTTTTGGTATAGACATATATATGTAGGTAGAGGTCGAGTGGAGTGAAAGACGCCGGAGTACTTCTCTGGTCACAGAGGGGCACACTTGTACATACGAGTGCATGGAAACACATACACATACACACACACACACACATACGCGTGTCGCCGTAACCATATTTTTGAACGTGTACCCATCTACCAAAATGAGTGTGAGACTTGTGTATGTCTAAACGTATACACTACTACATGGGCACTCACGCGTGCGTGACGTATACGTGCAGTGTCTACTATATGTGGAGGCTCGAGATCCGCATGTATACATGGACGCACCAAACACACAAAAAAAAGCAACACAGGTGCTTGCACTTGTGTTGTCCACGCGTTTGCATGCGTGCGAACGCACTGCCGTGTAGCTCTCTGGACGTGCATATTTGTATAAATGCATGCGGTGTAGCCACGTCTCCGTTTATCTGCGCGGGTGTGCATGGCTGCACACGCGTACGGTGATATGATGACGTGGGCTTACGTTTGCGTGCGCGCTCCTCCGTGCCTGTACGCATGTTCATATATCTCCCTATTCACGTGCACGTCTTTTTTTGTAGGCGTGTTACATCAACGGTCCTGTGTCTTTGGTTTCGCAAGTTCAGCGACCTGAGTCTTTATTTCTACTTGTACATGTACACATCTGTGTCTGTGTCTGTGTGCGTGTGTGTGTGCATATAGATAAACTTAGAACAAGCTCTCAGATCACTTAGTGTCTCTCTACTTATGCCTTCATCCACACTACTATAAGCCACGTGGCGCGAAGATTGCCTCAGCACACGAATGCATTTACATATATATATATATATATATATATATATATATATATATATATATATGTCCACACGTGTGTGTGTATATATATACATACACA
>NW_021147544.1:13050-13235 GCF_002837175.3 Physeter macrocephalus
CACCTCCTTTCCTCCTTTCTCCAATCGGAAACCGGTTCCCCTTTCCTTGTCCTTCTTCTTCTTCGCTGACGTCGTCTCTAGCTGCTAATGTTGTCGATACAACATGAGGATTCAACGATCCTCTACGCGAAGACGCGCCCCAACGGTACCCCTCCTCGTCTTCGTATTCTTCTTTTTCTTCCTGT
>NW_021147546.1:0-489 GCF_002837175.3 Physeter macrocephalus
ACCATCTGAGGTCTGATTAAAGTTAGTTAAGGCCCTGTACACACACTAATACTTAGGATCACCTGTGTCCTTAAACCATTGCTGTAAAACTCCTCACCAGATCCTCCTGCATTGGGACACACTGTTTTTGAGGGTAGGAGTTTTCTGTGTCCCCCTTTGGCTGCCAAAGGAGTAAAGCTATTGTTTTCTACTTACTGCAAACCTCTCTCTCTGAGATGACCACGATTTTCTAAGATGGATTTTGTTGCAAGTGGGTTAGGGCAAGCCTGCATTTGGTTTCTCCCTCCAAAGTTTTCTTGGAATGCTGCTTTTGATTGTGAACAGCTGGTGAGTTCCTTTGCCTGTGTCTGTGATCCGTATTTTTGTTTGAAATCTCTTTACTTTGGTTCAGTGTATAAGTGTTGTTTGCCCAATTCTAACAGTTCTTTTGATCTCCACCTAACTTTGGGATGCTTTAGAAGGCCCTTGAGCCATCTCAGAGAGAAATGT
>NW_021147546.1:3539-5870 GCF_002837175.3 Physeter macrocephalus
GACCAAACATCAAGGCCTAGGGTAAGACTAGGGTCAGGGCCTTTGTTAGGGACAATGACAAGGCCAGGGTTAGGCCTAGCATGAGGGCCTGAGTTAGGCTGGGCATCAGGGCCTTAGTTAGGGACAGTGTCAGGGCTTACTTAGGGAAAGGGTCAGTTAGGGTTAGGGTTCGCATTAGGGCAAAGATTGGGGTATGGGTATGTGTTAGTGTACGGGTTAGGATTAGCATACAGGTTAGAGTTAATTTAGGGTTAGGGCACGGGTTAGGATTAGGGTATAGTTTAGGGTATGACTATGGGTTAGAGTTAGTGTAAGTGTTAGGCTTAGGGTACAGGTTAGGCTTAGGTTTAGGGTAAGCTTTAGGGTTGGGGTATTTATTAAACCTCTCCCACTCTCCCAATATCACTTAGCAGGTAAAGTAATATTATTTCGGCTCCAGGAATGGAGAAGAATATAGACGCTAGGATAAGACAAATAACACACACATTATAAATAAATCTCATTAGGATTTTGTTTGGAACCTGTACATTAAAACACTAGTGCTTAGGAAATCTATTGGAGGCAGAAGCAGTAAAGGGTAGTTTTATGGGAATAACATCACAGATTTTCTGTAGAATACACAGATTTTGACTGGGTAGCAAGTCAAGGAGGCATGCTTTTGTTCTGAAGATATAAACCCTCTTCTAAATTGAGCTGTTATTGGAGGTTAGAAATTTTCTCTTGCTGTTGTATTGCTTTGTATTTTCATGATTATTCTGCTTGCATCTCCCTTGTTAAACTTTTGATTTGGGGAAGAGTGCCATTACTGGAAATGAGTTTACAGAATTTTTCTCAAAAACAGAAGGAAATGGTTCTCACCTAAATATTAAGAAATAATCTCTATACTGGTGTACTAGCAGAATTATGATTCAGGGATAATAATTCTATGAAATGTAATTAAACACACAATATATATACTTTTTCTTTTAAATTTCTATTACATTTTAAAAATAAAATTCAAGTTCTTTGTAACAAGTGAAATTTAAAAAGATGAAGGGAAAAGATAATATTTGAACACTTGCCATTCTTTCCCACTCCCTGAAACAACCAGCATAATGTGTAGCATTCTCATTTTATCCAGGTGTTCCTTATATCTGTAAGGAATGTATGAATTTGGATATGGGGGTAAACAGACAAGTACTGATACATATGAAATATATAATCTCAAAATACCTAAGGAATACCAAGAGAGGTCTACTTAACACTCTGTAATAACCTACATGGGAAAGGATGCAAAGATGAATAGATCAAAACATAGATATAATGGACCAGATTCTGTACACCTAAAACACACACAACATTTTTATCAAATTGGCTCTGATAGTAAATAACAAGTAAATGTTAAAAAACACACAAGAAGTAAGGAGATATAAGCTCTTGGGGGTTTGCCCTGGCACATTCCACTCTAAATTGCAGCCTACTAACACGATTTCCAGGAAGGCTCTGTTGCGCAAAAACCCAGAGTTGGAAATGGAGAAATGCAGCCGCCTTGTGGCTGTTTCCTGCAAGAGTAGCTTCAAACCCACAGCTAAAAGTCACTTACATCTACAAGGACTCAGGGTTGTAAAAGACACGAGCTCTCAAAAAATGTCCTGAGCTAGGCAATGGCCAAAAAAAGTCAAAGCAGGCAAATGTGTCAAAGAGATAGTATGAAGAGGTAAGTTGTACTCACTCTTTTTCAAAAAAAAGGAAAATGGATAAAAGCTCAACATCAGGAATTATTAGACTCATCTAACCTACAAAAAGGTTTCAACTCACAAAAGTCAACTACCATCAGCAAAAAGTCTACAAACAATAAATGCTGAAGGGGTTTCAGAGAACTCTGTACCCTCTAGCTGCTGGGGAGATGTAAAGTGGTAACAGCCAATAATGAAAACCGAAAGGAGCTGCGTTTAAAAGTGAAAACTGAGCCACCATTCCATCCAGAAGACCCACAGCTGAACCTCTCACCTGAGAAGACCAGAGTCGAGAAGACACAGGCCCTAAAACTGCACTCCACGAATTTTCACAATAGACAAGACACCGAAGCAACCAAAATGTCCATCAACAGACGAATGGATAAGAAGAACTGGTCCATGTACACAGTGGAATATTAGCCATGGAAAACAATGAAACACTGCTCTCTGAGGCACCATACATGAGCCTAGAGATAACCACAGAACATGAGGGGAGTTGGAAAGCAAAAGACATAGCGTATGACATCACTTATAGGCGTTATCGAACAATTGACACAAATGAACATAATTCCACAAAGAAAGACACTCACAGACTTAAAAAACAAACTGAGCTTAT
>NW_021147546.1:12347-13207 GCF_002837175.3 Physeter macrocephalus
ATATCACTTAGCAGGTAAAGTAATATTATTTCGGCTCCAGGAATGGAGAAGAATATAGATGCTAGGATAAGACAAATAACACACATATTATAAATAAATCTCATTAGGATTTTGTTTGGAACCTGTACATTAAAACACTAGTGCTTAGGAAATCAATCGGAGGCAGAAGCAGTAAAGGGTAGTTTTATGGAAATAACATCACAGATTTTCTGTAGAATACACAGATTTTGACTGGTTAGCAAGTCAAGGAGGCATGCTTTTGTTCTGAAGATATAAACCCTCTTCTAAATTGAGCTGTTATTGGAGGTTAGAAATTTTCTTTTGCTGTTGTATTGCTTTGTATTTTCATGATTATTCTGCTTCCATCTCCCTTGTTAAACCTTTGATTTGGGGAAGAGTGCCATTAGTGGAAATGAGTTTACAGAATTTTTCTCAAAAACAGAAGGATGGTTCTCACCTAAATATTAAGAAATAATCTCTATACTGGTGTACTAACAGAATTATGATTCAGGGATAATAATTCTATGAAATGTAATTAAACACAATATATATACTTTTTCTTTTAAATTTCTATTCTTACATTTTTAAAAATAAAATTCAAGTTCTTTGTAACAAGTGAAATTAAAAATATTAAGGGAAAAGATAATATTATACCACTTGCCATTCTTTCCACTCCCTGAAACGACCAGCATAATGTGTAGCATTCTCATTTTATCCAGGTGTTCCTTACATCTGTAAGGAATGTATGAATTAGGATATGGGGGTTAACAGACAAGTACTGATACGTATGAAATATTTAATCACAAAATGCCTAGGGAATACCAAGAGAGGTCTACTCAACACTCTGTAATAACCTACAC
>NW_021147547.1:0-6967 GCF_002837175.3 Physeter macrocephalus
TCACGCTGCAGTGTGCCAACATCAGCATCCTGGAGCCCAACCTCTGCCATCAGGCATATCCAGGCCACATCTCCGACCACATGCTCTGTGCCGGCCTTTGGGAGAGCGACCGGGGCTCCTGCCAGGTGAGACCTCCTCTGGGAAGGAGAGGGATGGGTATCCTGCGGGGATTCCAGGGTCCTGGGGGAGAAGGGAGTTGGGGCCCCAGACTTCCTGGAGCAGAGCAAGGAAGGAGCTGGGAAACCTGGGTCCTGGGAGGGGGTGCGACCAGGCCCAGGATTCCTGGCTCTAAAGGAGGAGGGGCCTGGGGGTTGGACTCTATGTCCTGGGGAAAGAGGGGCCCACAATGCCAGGTCCTAGGGGGAGGTGGGGGCTATGAGCTTTCACTCCTGGGTCTGCGGGAGGAGGGACTGGAGACCTGGACGCCTGGGTATTGTAGGAAGAGGAAAGTGGGAGTTTCCTGAGAGGGAGAAAGTGCCTTGTGTCATGTCCTGAGTAGGCTGGCCTAACAGTTTCTCTGCTCTTCTTCCGCGCACAGGGTGACCCTGGGGGCCCCCTGGTTTGCAATGGGGCCCTGGCGGGTGTGGTGTCTGGGGGCTCGGAGCCCTGCTCCAGACCCCAGGGCCCTGGTGTCTATACCAGTGTGTGCCACTACCTGGACTGGATTCGAAAAACCATGGAGGACAACTGAGACCTCGCGCCTTGGACGACCAGGAAAGGAGGGTGGGCACAGGGTAGGAGGGTTGGCCAGACTCCAGTCTCAAAGGTCTCCGCCGTTCTCCTCGGCTGGCCTGGAGACACCTTCTGGATATTCAAGTTCCCAGCTTCTGGATATCAGACCCGGCCCCGAGAACTCTTTGAATCCTGGTGGGGCCCCGACCGGGAGAAGTTGGGAGAGATTCTCTGTCCCCTCCGATCCAAGGGATGATTTTACATTAAACGCGCCTTCCTACTGCCTGTTTTGTGAGCTAAAGGATGGGGACCGGGTGCGCGGTGGAGGGCGGAGAGGGAACCACCACCGCGTTGCAATTCCCCATAAGCCCCGAGTAGGTCCTGCCTACGTCTGTCTCCATCAGCCCGATTGCAGCCAGGCTCCTGGGTTCTGCTTGGGCTGGTCCCCTCGCTCCCAGGGGAAGGGGAAACCAGGTCCCAGCGCCTCCCCAACCTGCCTTTCCCGCATCTGGACCTCTCAGGGGGCAGCCAGTGGGCCGGGCCAATCAGCCCTCAGAAGTCGGGACCCAGAAGGCTGGCTTGTCTTCCATTCCAGGTTACTGGCAGCCCCCTCCTCCCACAAAAACCCAGGCTCCAAATCACTCCTTCCCAAAAGACTTAAGAATCCAGCTGCCAGCTCCTTCTCCCTCAGACCACAGATCCAGGCCTCCATCCCCCTCCTCCTTCTGACCCAGCAGTCCCGGGCCCCGGCCCCCTCCCCCCTCAGAGCCAGGAGTCCAGGCCCCCAGTGCCATCCTCCCTCAGCTCCAGGAGTCAGGGGCCCTCACCCCCTCTTCGCTCGGACCAGGATGTCTGGGTCCCCAGCCATTTCTGGTTCAGACCCAGGAGTCACAGCACTAAACTCCTTCACTCCCAGACCTCAAGAGTTAGAGATGCCATAGTGGCTGTATCAAGGTGCAAGTATGGACACCAAGCGGGGAAGCGGAGAGGGGGTTGGATGAATTGGAAGATTGGGATTGACATATATATGCTCATATGTATAAAATAGATAAGCACTGAGAACCCGCCGTGTAGCACAGGGAACTCTACTTCACTTCGCTGTACAGTAGAAATTAACACAACATTGTAAAACAACTCTACCCCAATTAAAAAGAAAAGTTAGAGATTCCAAGCCCTCCTCCCTCAAGACTCTCCGCTCAGCCCCTGAGCCTCTCCTCACTCATAAGCAGGGCTCCAGCTCCCCGCTCCCCCGCCGGCCCCCAGGTGGGAGGAGACGGAGCAGGAAGCCGGTGGTCCCAGTTAAAAGGCTCCAGCATCTTGTACGAGGCAGGCAGAGCTGAAGTCCGGGGTGCTCTTCCTCTGGATCCGAATCAGTAGGTAAGCCCGCCCCCTGAATTCTGCAAGGTGAGAGGCCAAAGTTCTCAGACACGGGCATCAGGCCCCTGAGCCCCCTCCTCCAGGGCCCAGGACCTCAACCTCAGATCCCTTCGTGCTTTGCGACCCAGGAATCCGCAGCCCAGCCCCGGCTCTCCACGACTTAGGAGTCCCAGTTCGCAGTTCCCTTTCCCTTCAGACCCGGGCGTCTGGGGATCCCAACTCCCTCCTTCCTTGGATGTAGGACTCCAGCCCCTGAGCTCCCAGCTCCTCAGATTCCGGAATCTGGGGCCCCAGCCCGTTCTTCTGCAGACCCAGGAATCGGGGGCCCCAGCCCCTTCCTCCAGCGGGACCCAGAAGAACTGCCCCAGAAGCTCTGCTTCCTCGCCAGTCCCAAGATCCCTAGGAGTTTGGTCTCCTCCCTCCTCCGCTCAGCCCTGTCCTCTCTGTCTCCCAGACCCCACCACGGGACAGCCCACACCTGCTGCAGAGTCTGGATCTGGATGTTCCCGCTCTTGCTGCTGGAATCCCGGGCAGGTGGGGGCCGGGGGAGGGGCCCGGAAGTCATCGGTGGAGCCCCTGAGCCTGTGGGAATACCACGGTGGTGGCTGAGAGGGTGCATGTGGTGGTGGCACGTGGGGAGACGGGAAGCACGCGATTACGTGTGGGCGCTTCCGTGGGACGGCTGGAGGCACGGTGCACGTGGCGGCAGGTAGGATCTGCTGCTATGGCCTGAGGGCGCTAAGCCAGCAGGGCGGCCTGCTCAGGGGCACAGATAGACACAGGAGGATACGGCATGTGGACACATGCTCCGGTGTGTGACTCTGTGTGTGATGGCTCATGGCTTCCGTGAGTGTACATGTGTATCTGTGTAGCAGCGTGTGCAAGCTGGGAGGCGAACAGCAGAGGGCGGGGGGGTGTGTGTATCCGTTTGAAACCACAGTGGTTTTCCGGGTCCCTGCACTGACCCAGAGGATGGTGATCCAACCCTCTCCCTCCTGCTGCAGGACACTTGAGAGCACAGGAGACCAGGGTGCTGGAGGGCCAGGAGTGCAGGCCCCATCAGCAGCCTTGGCAGACGGCCTTGTTCCAGGGTGTCTCTCCCCCTGCCCCGCTCAAACTTCTGTCGCCCATCCACACCTCTTAACATCTCTCGTCTTCCCTCCTGCCTCCTGCCCGCTGCTGTTCTCTGCCCGCACTGAAGCCACGATGCAGAAGGTGGTGGCAAAGTTTTGTTCACGAGCAACGAGGAAGCCGCTGGTCACTCGTCTCTGAGAGGAGCTCTCAGTCACCCAGCCTGGCTTCCTCCACCACTCCCTGCCGTGTGACCCTGGGCGAGCCAAGCATCTTCTCTGGGCCTCAGTTTCCTCACCTGGAAAATGGGAACAATAAAGTGTGTACCTCATAAACGTGATATGAAGAGACTATAACGTGTGTGCAGATGGTTATGGTAATTGTCATGCAAAGTACTAACACAGTGGGTAGTGAGTTCTGATTAAATGGCAACAGGTCCTGGTGGGAATGTGTGTGATTTTGTGTCCTGGGGAGAAAAGCACAGGGGTACCCTACAATCCCAACCCCCCCATGCCATCCCCATCCCCATCCCTCAGGGCTGATGGGAGAATTACCTTCCTCGCCTTCCTGTCAAGTTCCACGAAGCACCTCTTAACCACTTCGCTCTTCCCTCCCAGTGTTCCCCATGTCCGGGTCTACCCAACACCTGTTCCTCCTGTCCCAGGGGGACCTGGGCTGTCTCTGAGTCAGCTGGTACCTTCTGTACCCCAGTTCCTGGGGCCACTGGAGCTCAAGGGACCTCACCCTGCATCCACCTCAGCCTCAGTGAGACCATCTCCATCTCAGTGAGACCAGAGGACCTCACCCCACTTCAGCTGCTAAGTTTATGCAAAGAAGCCCTCTGAAATCTGGGGGAAAGTTTTTGGTTTCTTTGTTAGATGCATCCCCATCCCGTCATCTACTACCGGCTCCAATTTCAGCTCTGCCACATCTCCATTCTCATTCCCTGATCCAACACCCAGACACCCTAAGTCCAACTCCATCCCCACCCCCATCCCAAATGGGCTTTGAAATTTTGTCCTGAACATTGGGAGGAGGGCTTCTTGTCCTCTCCCTGACACTGTCCCTGTGTAAATATTCCCATGCTAGGGGCTATGATACACAGAATCCAGGCAAAGCTAACAATCGGCAGGCGGACGCGCAACCACTGCGCCACCAGGGAAGCCCTCGATTCATTTTTAAAGGCAATTCACCCATTCCTTTGGTCACATCATAAATGTTTCCTGAGCCGTGTCCTATGCCAGGTCCTGGAGATGAATCAGAGTGAGCCCTACCTTCAAGAAGCTGCTCGTCAGCTCAGGAAGCCTTACATTCTTGTCATTCGGGTCTCCATTGAAAGGTCACTTCTTCGAGGAGGCCTTCCAGGATTGCCCTGGCTAAAGGGGTCTCCCCCGGTACTCCTCCTCCCTGGCCACTAATCCACTGCTCTGTTTATTTCTTTTGCAGCACTTGTTAGAGCACAAATGATCTCATTTATCTGTTTACTGCATAATGATCTGTCCCCTGCTTCCCCTCACCCAGTCAATGTGGGCAGAGACTCTGATTTATTCACTCTGGTTTTCTAAGCACCTGGTCTGATGCTTGACACACAGAAGGCCTTCAACACATTGTTGATTTAACAAAGAACACAAACTGATCAGTGCTGTAACAGAGGGAGGCATAGGGTGCCCCAAGAGGGCCTAAGGGCTCCTCCTGAAGGAATCAGGGAAGCCTTCTCAGGTGAGGGGAGATATGCATGGGGTTTTAAAGGATCAGTAGGAGTTCCCCAGGAAGAAAATATATTTCTGTAACTCACTGTGTGACTTGAGCAGAAAACTTGAATGCTCTCTCTACCACAATTATCCCCACTGTGAAACAGAGATTGGTTAGACTGTTGTGGGAATTAAATGAGAAAGCATACATGAAATGTGGAGGGGAGGAGATGGGTGGAAAAAACAAGACCACGTTCTCAGGACTTGGCCAAGATATGGTGGCATTAAGAGAATGGGGAAAGTGCTTAGTTCCACCGAGGTTGGGCACCTGGATCCTTGGAGTGGTGAGGATGTGGAAAGGGAAGTAGGTTATGACAAGAATGAGGTAACCCGGTTGGAACCATGTTAGGAGAGGCCTCTGTCCTCACGGAAAGGGGCCCAAATCCCCAGGCAGGGAGGGCTCTGTGGGTGTGTACACATTGCAGCTCTCTTCGTAGTCTCTGCCACTGCAGACAGTGTTTCTGTCTCTCTTTCCTTAGCTCATGCTGCATCCTTCAGTGTTTTTACCTCCCTGTTTTGTTTTATTTTCTTTCTCCCTCTTTCCCTGCCTCGCCCCATCCTGCCTTCTTGCTTGCCTTCTTTGCTGTGCGTCCTGACGCTTTCTCCCACTCCTTGCCTGATTTCTGGGAAGCCCTTCTATGTAAACCTCCAGCCTGCCCAGCCCTTGGTCCCAGCCCGCTGCAGCTACATTCAAGATAAACTGGCTTCCACCCCGGGACTCCACCTTAGGGATCTTCCTCCTCTCCCTCTTCCTCCTCCAGGCCTCAGAATATCCTGTATCTAGATGGTGTAACCAGAAGTCAGGGCTACTGAGGGCTCCTGCCTCTGGTGAACCCCAGAAGGACTACACAGCCCAGAGCCCCACCCCACTTAGAAGGATCCCTGAGCCCCTGCCCCATTTAGCGGGATTCCTGATGCTGCAGGCCACCAGCGCATCTTGACCAGTGGCCCCTCCGTACTGTCTTCCTTCCCAAGGCCCCCAGTCAAGGCTCTTGGGCTTCTCCCTCCCCCTGGGCTATTTCCCAACCCAGATTAATCACCGGGGCGGCCCCAGGGAGGAGGAATATAGTGTGGTTTACTGTAAAGGAGCACAGACTTGGAGAGCAGGCTCGAGGACCAAGGCACTCTGGAGGCCATGAGGCTGGGATTCATCTGTGCTCTGCTTTGGCTCCTGGAAGGTGAGGTTCCTGCCGCCCTGCCATCATGCTGCCCCCCCCATGACCCCCCGGCGCCCCTCTACCATGCTCTTTGTCCCCCAGGCGTCCACTCCTGCCCTCTAGGCACCCCAGCATCTGTCCCCAGCCCTCCCACCTGGCTCTTCACTAACCCTTCTGCCGCTCACCCCCACCCCAGGGCAAAGCTGGGCAGACACCCGAGTCATCGGGGCCAAGGAATGCCGCCCCCACTCGCAGCCCTGGCAGGCCGAGATCTTCTTCCTCTCCCGACCCTACTGCGGGGCGACCCTCATCAGTGACCGTTGGCTGCTCACAGCTGCCCACTGCCGAAAGCCGTGAGTGACCTGGGCCGGCCACTCTGGGGAGGGGCTGCAGGTCAGGAAAGGGAGAGAGGGCAAGGAGCCTCGTGGAGGAGGGAGGGAGCTGTGGGCAAGGAGGGCTGAGCCTCCATTTCTGTTCCCCAAAGTTCAACTCTTTAGAATGACAAAATGCCCACTCTCCAAATTCTAGTGTCCAAAATAATCTGTTTCTAAGAGCGTAAATTTTGCAACTTAGACTCTTAGAAGCCTAGACTCTGACCCAGAAAAGTCCAGAGTTGTAGAATCCTAAAATCTTGGATCCAGGTGTTCCTGGATCCAGGTGTTCCATTAGCTTCATCAAATTGTGGAATCCTAGATTCAGAGACTGGTAGACTCTGAGAAGCCTGGAGCAGCGCTGTCCAACGGGAATATAGCCCCAATCACAAAGGGAGGTTTACGTTTTCTAGCAGACACATTAAAAAAGGTAAAAAAGAAATGAGTAAAATTAATTTTAATAATAGATTTAACTTGCCATCTCAAAATATTATTTCTACATGTAATGATCAATTTTTAAATATTTATGAATGACATAGTTTAGTCTTTTTTCTTTTATACTAAGCCT
>NW_021147547.1:7313-13192 GCF_002837175.3 Physeter macrocephalus
AGTCTTAGCCACTGGACCATCAGGGAAGTCCCCAAAGTCCCAGACTTTTAGATCCAGAGAAATCGAAAACATCAGAATCTCAAAATCATAAGATTCTAGAACTTGAGCTTCATAGAATTCTAAAATTGTGGATTTCTAAGGTGTTAAAATCTCAGAATTCCAGAATCTTAGATTCTGGGCATTCTAACAGAATTCTAGAATCTACCTGATGCAGAAATTCTTTTTCTATTATCTGGGGAAAGGGGCCATCCCTCCTGTTTGATATTCTACCCTCTAGGAATGAAGCACAGAGGCTATACAAGATGCTGTGTGAGAATTTCCCATCATGCATCACTCTATGCTGGAGCCTCTTTTAGCTCAGGCCTGTACAACAGGCTAGGCAAACAACGTTCAGATTTCAGCCCCAAAGACAAAGAAGGGGAGAAGCAGAAATATGGAGGTCCAAGAGATTCAGGAGCAGGGACAAGTTGGGGCTGGGAGGTGGGGTTTGGACTGGTTTCCCAGACACAGAACCAAGGCAACAAGGTGACAGAGAGGGAAAAGGTAGAAATAACACCTCATACTCCTCAAACCCTGAGTTCTCAGTCACTAGCCTCACCCCTAATGTCAGAGTCAGAGTCTGGCGGGTGGACATATAGACCCCTTGAGGGTCCCCAGCTATCCAGGGCATGAACCCAGAGCTGAACAAGTGGACTGGGACTGCAGTGAGAGGGCTTGAGGCTAGACCTCAGGAAGAAATGCATTGAGAGATGAGGGATTTGGCAGACAGGAAAAGCCTGAGCCTACAGAGGACCCCAGCTTGGGGATTGTCCATATCCCACCCCTTCCATACACACACACCAAAGCACACAGAGCCACTCCCGACAGAAACCACCAGACCTGTGGGGGCCGGGGGTGGGGGTGTTTTTGGGTGGTAGGTGGAGCCTCCACCTGTCTCCATGGTTCCAGGGGACTCAGGTCACCACTAAGGCTCCAGGTGAGGCAGAGAGGAAGGTGGTTTACTTGACATGGGGCTAGGAAGAGGTGTGAGCTTTTGGGGAGATCTACAAAGTTATTAGAGGCAGACAAAGAGATGGAGTAGGAAGCAGGGGCCCAGAGAGGGTGTGTGTGCCTTGCTTAAAATCACAGAGCACTCTATGTCACATGAAGATGATAGGGGCCCAGAGGGGGTGTGTGGAGAGTCACATAGCGTCCTGGTGGGCAGAAAAAAGAGGACAGGGGCTGAGAAGACATCTCACCTTATCCCACCTTGACCTCCGGGACCTGCCCAACAGGTATCTGTGGGTCCTACTCGGCAAACACCACCTCCAGAAATGGGAGCGTCCACAGCACCGGCTCTTGCCCCGGGACCTCTTCCCTCATCCTGGGTTCAACCCGGACCTCAGTGCCCAAGACCACAATGATGACATCATGCTGATTCGTCTGTCCAGGAAGGCATTTCTGGGACCTGCCGTGCAGCCCCTCAAACTCAGCCGGACCTGCATCCCCCCAGGCACCCAGTGCCTAATCTCAGGCTGGGCGGCCTTATCCAGTCCTCAGGGTACAGCCTTGTCCACCACACACACCCTATGTTTCATGCCAGGGGTCTGAATCCCCTCTCTTTTTCTGTCTCTGCTTTTTCATCTCTATGTTCTATCCTTCTGTCACCTATCTATCTATCCATATATTTCATCAGATCTAAATGCTATAAATTATAAGACGCATCAGTATTCTACAACCCGCTAAGAATGACGAGAAAAGGAAAAAAAGGTCCCATCTATCCTTGTATGACGTCATTTACTGGAAGGCACATCCTGATTTCATAGATGTTTAAATGTGAAAATATCTGCATCTTAGAATTGAAATAAGGTCTACGTCACTCAGAATCACAAATCAGCAAATCCATTAGTCACATCTGACCTCCCACAGCAGTTACCGCTTTGCAAAATGTCTTGAAAACAAAACCCCCAAAAACCCTCAGTTTGTTGCTGCCAGCATTGAAAACCTGAGAGATTTTACATCAAAGCCAAGTTTCTGGATTCGCTTGAAAAATTCCAGACTGGCAATGCTGGGTTCATATTTCTAAAATAATGGCCGTTTTTGGGCAGAACCAGTGGAGGCTGCCCCCTTCCAACAAGACACGCGGTCTGCGGTCCACAGGGCTGCTGTTTCCCTACAAGGCCCTGCCCCCACTTTCCCTCTATTTCTATCTAGTCTCTCTGAATCTGTATCTCTGTCTCTGTCAGTGACCATCTCCCTATAATTGTCTCCTCCCCTTTATCTCACTGCTTTCTCCCTGGATATCTCTGGGTCTGTTTCTCCCTATTTCTTCCTTTCCTCCTCTGAGAATCTCTTTCCCCTTCAGAGGTCTCTATCTCCTGCCAAGGTCCCTCTTTTTCTCTGTGTGAGTTATATACGTATCTTTCCTTGTCTCTTGACTCTCCGCGTCTTTCTCTCTCTCTCTTTGGCCCTTTGCCCATCATATCCATCTGTTTCTCTTCCATGCTGTGGTTCTGTTGCTTTGTCACTTTCTCTTGTTTTTGTCTTCGAGAGTCTTATGCTGTGGCTCCGTGGGTCCATCTTAGGAAAGTGGGGAGGGGGGGCGGTGCTGAGTGTGATGGAGACAGCTGCTGGTCTTTTACGGACCTCCTTCCCCAACAGAGCACTACCCACTCACGCTGCAGTGTGCCAACATCAGCATCCTGGAGCCCAACCTCTGCCATGAGGCGCATCCGGGCCACATCTCCGACCGCATGCTCTGTGCCGGCCATTGGGACGGCGGAGGGGTCCCCTGCCAGGTGAGACCTCCTCTGGGAAGGAAAGGGACGGGTATCCTGCGGGGATTCCAGGGTCCTGGGGGAGAAGGGAGTTGGGGCCCCAGACTTCCTGGAGCAGAGCAAGGAAGGAGCTGGGAAACCTGGGTCCTGGGAGGGGGTGGGACCAGGCCCAGGATTCCTGGCTCTAAAGGAGGAGGGGCCTGGGGGTTGGACTCTATGTCCTGGGGAAAGAGGGGCCCACAATGCCAGGTCCTAGGGGGAGGTGGGGGCTATGAGCTTTCACTCCTGGGTCTGAGGGAGGAGGGACTGGAGACCTGGACGCCTGGGTATTGTAGGAAGAGGAAAGTGGGAGTTTCCTGAGAGGGAGAAAGTGCCTTGTGTCATGTCCTGAGTAGGCTGGCCTAACAGTTTCTCTGCTCTTCTTCCGCGCACAGGGTGACCCTGGGGGCCCCCTGGTTTGCAATGGGGCCCTGGCGGGTGTGGTGTCTGGGGGCTCGGAGCCCTGCTCCAGACCCCAGGGCCCTGGTGTCTATACCAGTGTGTGCCACTACCTGGACTGGATTCGAAAAACCATGGAGGACAACTGAGACCTCGCGCCTTGGACGACCAGGAAAGGAGGGTGGGCACAGGGTAGGAGGGTTGGCCAGACTCCAGTCTCAAAGGTCTCCGCCGTTCTCCTCGGCTGGCCTGGAGACACCTTCTGGATATTCAAGTTCCCAGCTTCTGGATATCAGACCCGGCCCCGAGAACTCTTTGAATCCTGGTGGGGCCCCGACCGGGAGAAGTTGGGAGAGATTCTCTGTCCCCTCCGATCCAAGGGATGATTTTACATTAAACGCGCCTTCCTACTGCCTGTTTTGTGAGCTAAAGGATGGGGACCGGGTGCGCGGTGGAGGGCGGAGAGGGAACCACCACCGCGTTGCAATTCCCCATAAGCCCCGAGTAGGTCCTGCCTACGTCTGTCTCCATCAGCCCGATTGCAGCCAGGCTCCTGGGTTCTGCTTGGGCTGGTCCCCTCGCTCCCAGGGGAAGGGGAAACCAGGTCCCAGCGCCTCCCCAACCTGCCTTTCCCGCATCTGGACCTCTCAGGGGGCAGCCAGTGGGCCGGGCCAATCAGCCCTCAGAAGTCGGGACCCAGAAGGCTGGCTTGTCTTCCATTCCAGGTTACTGGCAGCCCCCTCCTCCCACAAAAACCCAGGCTCCAAATCACTCCTTCCCAAAAGACTTAAGAATCCAGCTGCCAGCTCCTTCTCCCTCAGACCACAGATCCAGGCCTCCATCCCCCTCCTCCTTCTGACCCAGCAGTCCCGGGCCCCGGCCCCCTCCCCCCTCAGAGCCAGGAGTCCAGGCCCCCAGTGCCATCCTCCCTCAGCTCCAGGAGTCAGGGGCCCTCACCCCCTCTTCGCTCGGACCAGGATGTCTGGGTCCCCAGCCATTTCTGGTTCAGACCCAGGAGTCACAGCACTAAACTCCTTCACTCCCAGACCTCAAGAGTTAGAGATGCCATAGTGGCTGTATCAAGGTGCAAGTATGGACACCAAGCGGGGAAGCGGAGAGGGGGTTGGATGAATTGGAAGATTGGGATTGACATATATATGCTCATATGTATAAAATAGATAAGCACTGAGAACCCGCCGTGTAGCACAGGGAACTCTACTTCACTTCGCTGTACAGTAGAAATTAACACAACATTGTAAAACAACTCTACCCCAATTAAAAAGAAAAGTTAGAGATTCCAAGCCCTCCTCCCTCAAGACTCTCCGCTCAGCCCCTGAGCCTCTCCTCACTCATAAGCAGGGCTCCAGCTCCCCGCTCCCCCGCCGGCCCCCAGGTGGGAGGAGACGGAGCAGGAAGCCGGTGGTCCCAGTTAAAAGGCTCCAGCATCTTGTACGAGGCAGGCAGAGCTGAAGTCCGGGGTGCTCTTCCTCTGGATCCGAATCAGTAGGTAAGCCCGCCCCCTGAATTCTGCAAGGTGAGAGGCCAAAGTTCTCAGACACGGGCATCAGGCCCCTGAGCCCCCTCCTCCAGGGCCCAGGACCTCAACCTCAGATCCCTTCGTGCTTTGCGACCCAGGAATCCGCAGCCCAGCCCCGGCTCTCCACGACTTAGGAGTCCCAGTTCGCAGTTCCCTTTCCCTTCAGACCCGGGCGTCTGGGGATCCCAACTCCCTCCTTCCTTGGATGTAGGACTCCAGCCCCTGAGCTCCCAGCTCCTCAGATTCCGGAATCTGGGGCCCCAGCCCGTTCTTCTGCAGACCCAGGAATCGGGGGCCCCAGCCCCTTCCTCCAGCGGGACCCAGAAGAACTGCCCCAGAAGCTCTGCTTCCTCGCCAGTCCCAAGATCCCTAGGAGTTTGGTCTCCTCCCTCCTCCGCTCAGCCCTGTCCTCTCTGTCTCCCAGACCCCACCACGGGACAGCCCACACCTGCTGCAGAGTCTGGATCTGGATGTTCCCGCTCTTGCTGCTGGAATCCCGGGCAGGTGGGGGCCGGGGGAGGGGCCCGGAAGTCATCGGTGGAGCCCCTGAGCCTGTGGGAATACCACGGTGGTGGCTGAGAGGGTGCATGTGGTGGTGGCACGTGGGGAGACGGGAAGCACGCGATTACGTGTGGGCGCTTCCGTGGGACGGCTGGAGGCACGGTGCACGTGGCGGCAGGTAGGATCTGCTGCTATGGCCTGAGTGCTCTAAGCCAGCAGGGCTGCCTGCTCAGGGGCACAGATACACACAGGAGGATACGGCATGTGGACACATGCTCCGGTGTGTGACTCTGTGTGTGATGGCTCATGGCTTCCGTGAGTGTACATGTGTATCTGCGTAGCAGCGTGTGCAAGCTGGGAGGCGAACAGCGGAGGGGGTGTGTGTGTGTGTATCCGTTTGAAACCACAGTGGTTTTCCGGGTCCCTGCACTGACCCAGAGGATGGTGATCCAACCCTCTCCCTCCTGCTGCAGGACACTTGAGAGCACAGGAGACCAGGGTGCTGGAGGGCCAGGAGTGCAGGCCCCATCAGCAGCCTTGGCAGACGGCCTTGTTCCAGCGTGTCCGGCTAATATATGGGGATGTTCTCATAGATGACAGCTGTGTCCTCACAGCAGCCCACTATAAAAAACTGTGAGTGGATTCCG
>NW_021147548.1:0-515 GCF_002837175.3 Physeter macrocephalus
CAGCCCGTAGGTCACAAGAGAACAGATTCGCCGTTCTCCCCTTCTGGAGAGGAATCTGAAGAATCGCCCGCTACGGATGTCCCCGACACGCATCCAGACGACCTGAAGCGATATTACCGAATGCAGGCGTTAAAAAGCGCTCAGCCCGTAGGTCACAAGAGAACAGATTCGCTGGTTTCCACTTCTGGAGATGAATCTGAAGAATCGCCTGACATGGATGTCCCCCACACGCATCCAGACGACCTCAAGAGATACTACCGAATGCAGGCGCTAAAAAGCGCCCAGCCCGTAGGTGACAAGAGGACAGATTCGCTGGTTTCCACTTCTGGAAGTGAATCTGAAGAATCGTCTGACATGGATGTCCCCGACACGCACCCAGACGACCTCAAGAGATATTACCGAATGCAAGCGTTAAAACGCGCTCAGCCCGTAGGTCACAAGAGAGCAGATTCGCCGTCTTCCACTTCTGGAGATGAATCTGAAGATTCGCCTGACATGGATGTCCCCGACACGCA
>NW_021147548.1:3370-5843 GCF_002837175.3 Physeter macrocephalus
ACTGGAGGGGAGCAGAATACTGCAGGACCTACTGTGTTTCGTAGCAACAAGTCGACTGCAAGTCGTAAAGAACTTGCAGCAGCTCTTGAGGACGCGAATGAAGGGTTTTTTTCCAAGCTAGTAAGAATGGATGGGAAACGTGACGTATTCATCAAGCTCCGAAGACATGTAGAGGAGATGGATGCGCAGATCAAGTTTATAAAGGAACACAATGCCAAGATGGCTGCCGTCTTCCACCCTTTAAATTACGGCCACTTCCTGAAAGCAGTTCAAGAAGGCAAGGCTGAAGACATATTTGGGAGTTCTGCCAAAGCTCGCGAAGCCTCGTTTTACGTTCATTCGCTATACGTTGTAGTCCAGCACTACACTGAGAAATGTGTGAAGTCTGCTAAAAGCTGGACTTCTATGTCGGCAAGCAGAAGGGATTTGCTTAATCGCGCTGTGAATCTTCTGGACGAGGCAAAGAAGCTTTTCCCGCGTATCGGCGAATCCTCAAATACGCTAAATATTACTAAAAGCGACACAGCAGTGGCACCGTTTCAGGAAGCAGGGGCAGCAGAGGGACGGGCAATATCGTCAACAGACATTGTCGCGGTTCCCAACGCAGAAAGGTCGCCAGCATCAGCTAGCACGGGCCCACCGAGCACAGAGGAAACACAAGGAGACTTGGTGAGCGGAGACACGTCATTGCAAACACGTCCTTCTGTATCACGTCCTCCTGTGCACCAGCGCTTGAGAAGAATTATGCCTTTTACAGAGTCAGGAGACACAAACCGTTTGCCACACGGAGCACAAGCCCCGAACACGGACTCAACGAACGGGCGCACGCCTTCAGGGGCGAGGGCGTCAACTTCACACACTGAGAAGAACGTCCCCGAGACGAACACAGACGAAGAAAAGCGGTCTTCTCAAATGGAGCGGACACAAGGGAAAGGAGAGCGGCGAAAAGTCTCACGACTACCGGGTTCCACGGACAGGCATGCACTACACTCTGAATTCTCCCAGACTGACTCAGAGAACGTAAAGCGAATTCAACGAATGCAAACGCTGATGAGTGACCACCAGGACGGAGACAGAAGAAGAAATTCGTCGCCCCCCAGTCCCCGAGACGAAGGCCAGGTATCGTCTGACGTGGACGTCACCGACACGCATCCAGGGGACTTCAAACGACTTTGTGGAATACAGATTCTGAAGGAGGACCACCAGGAAGGCGACAGGAGAGCGGATGTGCCACACACCAGCTCCGAAGACCAACGTCTGATACGGCCTGTGGTGGACGACCCTGGCACGGAACCAGATGGCCTCGTACGATATTATCGAAGGCAGAAGTCGAAGAGGTCCCCGCGAAGCGGTCACATGAGGTCAGGTTCACAACCTTCCACTTCTGACAGTGGATCTGTGGAATCGCCTGGCAGGGATATCCCGGACACGCGTTCAGACGACCTCAACCACTATAATCGAATGCGGGCGTTGAAGGACGTCGAGCGTAGAGATTACGGGAGAGCAGATTCGCCACTTTCCAGTTTTGCAGACGAACGTCAGAAATTGCTTGTCATGGACTTTCCCGACACATACCCAGACGGCCTCATGCGGTATTATAGAAGGCAGGAGTTTAAGACGGCCCAGCAGGGAAGTCACAGGAGAGCAGGTTCACTTTCCACTTCTGCAGAAGAACCTGAAGCATCGTCTTCCATGGATGTCATCGACATGCATCCAGACGACCTTAAGCGATGTTATCGATTGCTGGCGCTGAAAAGGGCTCAGAAAATAGGTCACAGGAGAGCACATTTGCCAGTTTCCAGTTCTGGAGGTCAATATCAGGAATCGCCAGACACTGATGTCCCCGACATGTATCCAGACGACATCCAGGGATACTATCCTATGCAGGAGGAAGGTGATAGGAGAGCAGATTCGCCGTTTTGCACTTCTGGAAGTGAATCTGAAGAATCGCCTGACATGGATGTCCCCCACACGCATCCAGACGACCTCAAGAGATACTACCGAATGCAGGCGCTAAAAAGCGCCCAGCCCGTAGGTGACAAGAGGACAGATTCGCTGGTTTCCACTTCTGGAAGTGAATCTGAAGAATCGTCTGACATGGATGTCCCCGACACGCACCCAGACGACCTCAAGAGATATTACCGAATGCAAGCGTTAAAACGCGCTCAGCCCGTAGGTCACAAGAGAGCAGATTCGCCGTCTTCCACTTCTGGAGATGAATCTGAAGATTCGCCTGACATGGATGTCCCCGACACGCATCCACAGGACCTCGTGCGATATCGTCGACTGCGGGCCTTGAAGAGGGTCGACCATGAAGGATACGAAGGAGCAGATTTGCCACTTTCCAGCACTGGAGACCAGGGTGAGGTTTCGCCTGCTACGGATGTCCCCGACACGCATCCAGACGACCTGAAGCGATATTACCGAATGCAGGCGTTAAAAAGCGCTCAGCCCGTAGGTCACAAGAGAACAG
>NW_021147548.1:10914-13188 GCF_002837175.3 Physeter macrocephalus
CTGCGAGCAATACAACTAGCGTTGGGGGCTCATCTGCCACTTAATGAGGACTTAAAAGCGGTTGTCTAGTTCCGTACTTGGAAGCTGACTGTGAAAGTCGACAAGGACTCACTGGCGCCAGACCAACGAAAGAAACACACAACACCCGACAACGTGGATTGTGCTATACCACCGAAGGGGGAGGCAAGAGGGTCCTTTACCTCTCTCCAGCGGTGAACAGGGAAACATCCACATGCAGCTGTTGAGCCTTCATGGCTCCGATGGATAGAAAGCACGGAATCATTAACGTTTAACGGAACTGCAACAGGGGATTGCAGCACTCACGATTTCTTCACCTTGCGCCTCTGCCGGGGCGGACGACGTGGACACATCAAGAATCGTTACTCTGCGTACCGCTGTAAGAAAGCTACGATAGGATTTGCAGAATGAATTCACGGCATACGAAGAGCGTGCACGTCCTGGTGACGCTAGCGCACGTACAGCAGGAAGACTAGTGGGAGTGCCCGGAACGCAGTGGCCGGTAGTCCCTGGGCAACAAGACGAACTCAAACGAGTAAACGAATTGCAGCCTTAGCTCGCGGACCTTGAGCGTTACTTATCTCCGCCATCCTCGGACTAGCACCACACGGAAAGTGTTTGGGAGAACATTTCGGATTTCAGTTCAAAACGACTACAAACTTGACGTCCGACGGATCAACAAATATGTAGGTATACGAAGAGTGTGCATGCCCGGGAGGCGCTAGAGACGACTACGTTCGACGGGCGGATTCCGAGGGCCGACTCGCACCGCCTAGGAGCTCACCGCCTTCGATAAAGGAGGGGGAAAACAGCTTCACCGAGTAAAAATATTGCCGCAGCACTTTACAAAGCTGGAAAGTCTTTCGTCTCCGCCAACCTACTCCAGGTGATTACCTCTCCCTGCACATACGTGCACCAGCCCCAGGGAGGGACGTCCGCATCTGCCGGATCTGCTGAACTGTGCATCTCCTAAATCAGATATGATTCGCTTCGCCTGTAGTAGACGCTAGAGCCGGTAGTTGCAAAGACAGAAGCCGAGGTTAGCATCTGCTGACGTCTTTGACCAGATGGACCCCAGATACCTTTGTGAGGTTTTGATCCATGGTCGAATGTACAAACCGCGCAGAGCAAGTTCACTCCTCACTGTATGTGTAGAGGGCGACGCGTGAGCTCCTGTGTTGCAGTACGATAGCGTACGGGGGAAACGGCCAGGGACAGTGGAGACGCAGGTTACCTGCTGGCGCGCGTCTCCGATGACATGTCTTTCCGAACAACGAATCAGATGAGACTGCCGTTCAGCTACTGTCGCTAAAGCAGCGGACTGCATAGACCAGGCATTGAGGCCTGCACCTGAGCGGTCATAAGGGAGCATAGGCAAAACAATTCTTTTTAGAGGTAATGGCATTCTAGGTATGGAATGAAAAAGAGGTCACTGGTATTCCAGCAGCAGTAGGAGATTGCGCACTAGGGGTTTGTCCATTCGTCCGCCAGCTACCTCTACCGAAACGATTTAAATCATATATCGTTTTCGTGAGTCAAGAGAGACAGCATCTGTGCACAGGCCTTATACTAAGGTAAAGAGGATAATAACGGGTAATGTACACCTCCTATCTACTTGGGTGGTGACATTTTTGCCAGCCACACTCCCACTCTCCCTGCAAACCATAGATCCTGCCCTTACTCCACGCAGATACCAGGGAGCAGCTACGTATCCGTACTGTGCCGTGCTCTGTCCTGTACTGCCACATCGTCGGAAGTGTCTATTTTTGTCCTACCGTCCTGCATTGTATATCACCATTGCATTTGAAAGCAAATAACGGGGGGGAGACTCGTGTTCGAGTGTCACCAACAGCAGCACTGGTGTGGAACCAAACTGGTGTGCGCACGCGTAACGGAAGTTTTGCATTGTTACTGTAACGGAAGTTTTGCATTGTTTCTGTAGCTACGTATTCTCAGAAGCACAGCGTAATGAGGTTGCCACACCGTAGTCCCAGATACCACACACTGGTTGGTTTTTTGGTCTGGCTTGTCTTGAAAGACAACTGGAGCATCAGCTCAAATGCAAACGGCTACGGCTCCACAGATGACAAAGCAGCGCGCAGTTCGCCATGCAACGACATCGAGGAACCCAGCAGTTCCGGCAGCGTGAATGACGGTGTGGGTGGTGGAGCTGCAGAGGCGAATGATATGCTGGGAGAGTCGCCGCAGACGAAGACAGTCGTGGCCGAGAGCCGCGCTGTCACAGACGGGGACTCA
>NW_021147552.1:0-7219 GCF_002837175.3 Physeter macrocephalus
ATAAGATGCATATTAAAAAGTTTTCTTATGGGTTGCCCGGTCAGGTGTTTGGAGACCATTGGAGGACAGAGTGATGAAATTTAGAGCCTCAGCAATGATAGAATTTAGAACCAATTCCCTGACTTAGAAGATAAGGAAAATAATTCATAGACTGTAATTGAGTTGTCCAACTTTAAATAACTGTTCAAAAGCAGGTCATCCAGTGGCTGGAATCTAATCACTGACTGACTAGTATCTGGGTCACTGGACTCATAAACCAGAACTGACTGTTTAATTTCTCAGGTTGATTCTCCTGGCATATGTGCTTGATACGTGTGTGTGTAAATCTCTGACATAATAAGCCATACTCAGTAGGCACACCCTGTTTCCTTATTCAAGCATCTTAATTTCATCCCATTAAATCTTTGAAGTAGCAGACTACCAGAAGGCATGAAGAAACCTGGGCTGAGAGTCTTCGTTCCAGGAGACCTGATCTTGACTGTATGACTCGTTTGAGGCGCATCACTCTGAACTGCAGCATGCTCATTGGTGACCTGGATGCAAGTGCTTTGGAAGAATCTCTTAGGATTTATGGCTTAGAGGTAAATTCTAAAATTGAAAATATTGAATTTTTAATATGATATTTGTGTAACTTTTGGCATGATACTGTTGTGATACGATTTTTTTAAAGCCTCTTTTTTCTGATAGCTTTTATTTTGCTTTTAAACTTGCTCTAAGAGTTGCATATATTCTTTATAGAAAGTACAGAGTAACAAGAGAACAATTACCTATAATCTTAATACCCAGATGTAATCACTGTTCATTTTGGTGCAGACACTTTCAGTTTTTATTTTTTTTCTATAAATATATTTGTACACTTAGGGATTACAAAAATAGAATTGTAGTATACTTGTTATTTCATATTCCTGCTTTTTTCACTTAATGATGTATCATGTAGTATTCCATTGTATTGATGTCCCATAGTTTAATCAATTCTTTGCAATTAGATTTACCACACAACACTTACAAAAAGGACTCATGATAGTTTCGTTTCATGTAATATTTTTTAATACCTGTGCTTTGGTGATGATCCCTTTGGTTTAAATGAGTAGGTTGTTCAGCCCCAGAACTACTAGAATTCATGATCAGTTTTTCTGGTTTTTGTCTGACTTTTTATGGAGAGCGTTCTTGACCATCATATTTTCATGATAGGTTTTTAGTATGTATTGTCTATTCACACATTGTTTGAATTTGTTATTATTTGTATCCTCTTAGACTTGTCTTGTGTGCTCTAAAACTAACAGTTATTCCATTTCTTTTATTTTGTTATCCCGTTTTAACTAGTTTCAAGTGTGATTTGGAGCTGAAGATCATGATCCAAAGAATGCAGTGCATCTCTGAGCTCCAGCAGTTTTTGCTTGTGAGGTTTACATGCCACTGCTGCCCTTGCTAATTATGAACTGAGATTCATTTTCTGATGCTTTTTGCTCATAGGTTATATACAGTTATTCTTCAGTTCTGTAATTGTAAAATACGTTTGATGATTTATTGGTACTAAAGCCAGGGTTATCATTGCACATCCAAGAAGAGGTTTTTAAATTGGATTATGCATTATGTGTGTGCGTATCCGTTTCTTTTGTTTTTCCATACCCCAGATTACAAACCTGCCATGATTTGTCTTGTGCGGGACTCTTCCACACTTGAGAAAATGAGAGTTGTCCATATGTTAAATCTGTAGAGTTAGCAAGTGACCTTTTGTCTTTCATCAAAAGCACTTGACCTGCAGCAGTGTGGCCTCACCAATGAAGGAGCAAAGGCTTTACTAAAGGCCCTTGAAACCAACAGAACTCTGCTCGTTCTGGATATAAGAAAAAATCCACTTGGTGGTATGTGGTCACTTTTTTTTAATTGATTAACACATAGCAAAACAGAAAGAATTTGTTCATGTACTGACAGTTTTTAAAACTTCATGTGTTTAACTTTCCTCATCATATACAGTTGGCCCTTGAACAAAGTGGGGTTAGGGGTGCCAACCCCTACGCAGTTGAAAATCTGAGTATAAGTTTATAGTCAGTGGTTCCGCATCTGTGGATTCAACCAACCTTGGATCGTGTAGGACGATAGTACGTATTTATTGAAAAATATCCATGTGTCAGTGGACCCGTGAGATTCAAGCCCATGTTGTTCAAGAGTCAACTGTACTTTTCTAGTGTTGCACTTTCCTTATGTTTTTAGCACATAATGTACTAATTAAAGTGAATTATACTTGTAAATTGTTCTTATTTCTACTCTGAATAGAGGTGACCCTAGATACTAAGCCTGCTCCCACCAAGAGCATTATTTCTTTCTTGTGCAACCTCTGGATTCTTGCAAGGAGTACTTTGTCCATTTGTCAGTTTCACAGGTAATTTTTTAATACCTCTGTGTGCCAGATACGGGTCAGGCACTAGGGATAAAGCAGTGAACCAGACAGACAAAAGTCTTTCCCTCATGGAGCTTACATTCTGGTGAAGGAGTTCAGATAGAAATGAGTAAACAGATAAGTAATATAATTTCAGATAGTAGGAAGTGCAAAAATAATGTAAGGAGGGTGGGGAGGTAGGTAGGACTCCATTGTATAGGTTTGTTAGGGAACAGCTTGACTGGAGTATTGGCATTTGAATGGAGAGAGGAGCAAGCCATGGAAGATCTGGGGTAAGCACATTCGAGGACAAAGAGGCAATGAGTATGCAGGCATGTAGGTGGGTGGAGTATTTAAGTAAAAGCAAGAAGGCCAACATGGCTAGAATACTGAATGAAGAAGAGTGTGGTATGACATGAGGTCAAGGTGCTAGCCAGGGGTCTGATCTTGTAAAGTCTTGAAGGCCAGAGTCAAGATGTGGATTATTCTAAATGAGTAGATGATTTTGAACTGGAAAAAGGCATGATGCAAATAGTATGTGAATAAGGTGACCTGGTATAGAGAATGGACTTGGGGGGATAAAGAAGAGAAACAGGGAGACCAGTTAGGAGACTATCACAGTGGACCAAATAAAAGATGTTTATGGCTTAGCTTAGGTTGGAAGTTTGGAGCAAGTGAAAAGTGGTTGAATTCAGGTTGTGTTTTGAGAGTGTAGCTAACAAGACTTGTAGATAGATTAGATGTGAGGTACGAAGGAAATAGTAACAAGGAGACAAGTCGTTGATTATGTGTGCAACTGGGTGGTATCACTTAGAAGAAGGGGGCTGATGGGAGGAGCAGCTTTTGAGGGAATATCAGGACTTTGGTTTGCTATCTTAGATGCCCTTTAGGTATCTAAGTGTCTGGACAGTGCTCAGACTGTACTTTCTATCCAGAGGTATCCAAAGCCACTTTAGATGCAAAATGGTTAAAGTTGACCTTTGCTGCTGCCAAAATAATAGCCACTGGGGGCAGTCTGCAGGATGGCATCTTAGGTTTTTGAGGAAGAAATTAGAATACACAAAGGGGGAAATAAGTGTATAATTACATAATATAGATTTCATATTTAATTTTATGGGAAAAGGAATAATTAGTTGGCTTTTGGTTTTAAAAGGTAATAGCCACTCATTGGGAAATAATTACTCTAATTTCAATTTATGTTACTTTAGATCATTCTGTGATGAAAGCAGTTATCAAAAAAAGGTCTCCAGAATGGAAGGAGTGCCAGGTCAGAGGTATATAACGGGTTTTAGTCCTCTCAGAAGAATTTCTCTTTAATGGCTTGTTTTTCTTTCTTTCTTAAAAGAAAATTATCAAGGTACTTTCTGCCATCTTAAAACTAAGTTTTTAGTCACATGAAATGGCTTTTCTGTTTTTGAAAATATTGTGTGATGCTTTAATTTAGGTTCCCAGAAATGCAGATTGAAAACCTTTTATAAACTTAAAGTATCTTAATTTCCAATGAATATCAAACCCTCACAAATTACCTGTAACTGAAATGGCATATGTATCATTTCTCTCTCAGTACCAGTGGATAACTTCTCCATCGTGAAGGAACCATCCAAAGCTGCTAGACAGAAAAAGAGAACTCTAATTTTGGGAAGTGGTTGAAAAGAAAAAGCTACTATTAGAATTGGTAACTCTTTCTTGTTTTGAATGCTACTAGAACTTATACCCCTTATGTTTTCCGGTGTGCTAAAATTGAAACAGCCAGTATTAACCACAGGCATATTAGGAGGCCTATAATTATTCTGATACTTATGAGAATTTACAGGATACAGATATAATAAATGAATTTAAAGAGATATTAATATTAACCAACATTATTGTTTGGATCTCATAAAAAGTTCGTTATTTTGAAAATATTTCCTGGTTGATGATTACTTCTAATACTTTGCAATTGAAATTTGGGGTGCACTTTGATGATAATTTTAGTAGTGGTGCTTTTGAGGAATGATTTTTTTTATATGAAGAATTACCTTTTGTGCTATAAGAAACAAAATTTCTTCCTAGTTCCAACCTTCCCATTGTTCCCTGCTTCTTTCTTAGAAATTCTTACCTAAATTTTTTAATCCGGTAATGGCTTGTTTCTCTCAATGATAAAAAAAAAAACTTGAAATATGTATTATCCTTATAAAAGACTTATACAGACAAGTTTATTCACCTAGATGGAACATTTTAGAAAAACATTTTCTAAATGTTTACTGTAATGTATATTTACATTTCCAAGTGATCGTTAACCCAGGATTTTACAACTAAGCCTATAATTTTGTTACCAAATGTGATAAAAAACTTCTAAAACCCTTTAACAATCAATGGTGTAAGTTCCACATTCTCCTGAATATATAAATTTGGTATCCTTCACTTCTACTGATAACGTTTGTATTGTTTCTAAGAGACCTTAACTTTTTATTTTCTGGAACATATTATCGTTAGTCACACATAGTCGGTTGTGTTTTTTTTTGGAGCAGCATTTGTGAAACCAAATCTAATATGAAACTGAGTCTTTCTTGTGAGTAAATTTGAATTTTGAAACAGTAAAACAATAAGGTTTAATATAAAGCAAAATAAATTTTTTATGTTTATGATCTGCCAATTTCCCAGAAAAAGTTTTGTGGTGACTTTAGTTCTATACCAGATATATTAAAATCACCAATGAACAACACATCTTTTATTCAGGTGCGCTCTGAAAGTTTTAAAAATTTGTTGACTTAATATCGCCGAACTATCCACTTTAAAATGGTTAAAATGATAAATATTCTGTTTTGTGTATTTTACCACAATTTTTTTAAATGTGTTGTTTCAAAATTTTTAGGTTTGATACAGGTATTGTATTAGCATAACAATGAAAAATTTAAAAGAGCATCCCTAATCTCATTATCCTATCAAGCCTTGTTTACATTTTTATTTTTTCTTCCTGTTGTCTATAAACATTATTCCACATAGCTTCAATATAATTTGCCATTCTTATCTTTTCATACTAAATTTAAAATTTATGATTCAGTTATACTTTTTAACATTGTATTCAGAAGGTTTCATTGAGTTGGTCAATATTTAAATTGGTGAAAAATTGGAAATAACCTAAAATAAACTATTGTAAACATCTTCATAAATACAGCTTTTTTTCCTACACAAAGATTTATGATTCTCCATTAAGAAGTTGATTCTCCATTAGTCAACTTCCTTGGATAATAGTGTATTAAATAGAAGTGGATAAGAGTGTTTATGAAGTCAAAAAAAAGCTTATGATTTGTCTACCAATTGTTATTTCAAGACAGTGATTTTTTTTAACATCTTTATTTGAGTATAACTGTTTTACAATAGTGTGTTAGTTTCTCCTTTACAACAAAGTGAATCAGTTATACATATACATATGTTCCCATATCCCTTCCCTCTTGCGTCTCCCTCCCTCCCACCCTCCCTATCCCACCCCTCTCATGGCCACAAAGCACAGAGGTGATCTCCCTGTGCTATGCGGCAGCTTCCCACTAGCTATCTAATTTACATTTGGTAGTGCATATATGTCCCTGCCACTCTCTCACTTCGTCACAGCTTACCCTTCCCCCTCCCCACGTCCTCAAGTCCATGCTCTAGTAGGTCTGTGTTTTATTCCCATCCTACCACTAATCTCTTCATGACATTTTTTTTCTTAGATTACATATATATGTGTTAGCATACGGTATTTGTTTTTCTCCTTCTGACTTACTTCACTCTGTATGACAGACTCCAGGTCTATCCACCTCATTACAAATAACTCAGTTTCATTTCTTTTTATGGCTGAGTAATATTCCATTGTATATATGTGCCACATCTTCTTTATCCATTCATCTGTTGATGGACACTTAGGTTGCTTCCATGCCGTGACTGTCTTTAAATAAAAACCATTATTTCTCCTACTGGTTCCTTGGCTGCTGCTTCTGTTGTACAGATCTTCCTCAACTTACCATGGGGTTACGTCTGACTTTTACTATATTAGAAATGGAAATATATATAAATAAAACATGCATATGTAAAACATATTAGGAATTCTGTAATATTAGTACCTGGTGGTATATAATACAGCATCATGGAATGAGAATAAAACAATTAAATTTTTTTTATTTAACGTGATTAAACAAAGTGGAAATGTAACTGAAGTATACAAGCTCATTGAGCTATTTTAAGAGTAATTTTATTTCTTGGGCTATTTTTTGTATTTGCCTCAATTATTTGGAGACACAGAGGTAAGCCAAATCAATAGCTGGGTATATACTTAGACCCAGGTGAGTATAGGGATGAAATAATGTGAATTATGTCACATTTATATTGTAATTATGTATGCCTAAGAAAAGATGGGAACTTTTATTAGAAATTTTTTTATCTCCTAACACGATGTGTAATTAAAATTTTTTTAATACAAATGTATTTTCATTAGTTTCTGAAAGTAGAGGAAGGGTATACACATACAAACCGCATGCATACAGACATTTTTTTTGAGGGTAATTAAGTTAAAAAACAATAAAATAGCACAAAATGAACTGAGCTCCTATATATTTTTAAGAGGCATGTTAAATCACACAGGATCATGTGGTGAGTAACTGTCCCTTCTGCAGTTTTTTTTTTTTTTTGTAGTATGCAGGCCTCCCTCTGTTGTGGCCTCTCCCGTTGCGGAGCACAGGCTCCGGACGCGCAGGCTCAGCGGCCATGGCTCACGGGCCCAGCCGCTCCGCGGCACGTGGGACCCTCCCAGACCGGGGCGCGAACCCGGTCCCCCTGCATCGGCAGGCGGACGCGCAACCACTGCGCCACCAGGGAAGCCCC
>NW_021147552.1:8359-9265 GCF_002837175.3 Physeter macrocephalus
CACTAAAGGCAGGTGTAGTTGAGCCAAGCCCTACAGCACAGAAGTAGGAATGTGGATATGTACGAATGGGACAAAAGACATTTTAGGCATGGGAAATAGTTTAATGCAGAATGGATGAGAAATATGCATTAGACCTATTGTAAATCAACTGGCTTATTAACTCAGTAAATCATATTTAGTGAGTCACACTAGCTTTAGCTGATTACTTATCCAGGGGATAGCTCTTCATAGTAATTTTTGTCACAGAACAGTAAATAAAATTGTTGAACTATAGCTTTAGGCTTGCTACGTGAAATAGATTGCTGTAGATGATTTTCAAGTGACTTACTTGGTAGTATTCACAAAATTGGGGGTTAACAATTGCTTAAGAAAACAAAGAGAATTGATTTTAAATAGTACTTGAAGGAGTTACTGTGTAAAGTATCTGTTCAGGAGCTCATGTTAAATTGATATTAATAATCCCTATTGGACAACCAACTACTTTTTTGCAAATGGTGATGTGAATTGCTCTTGCATAAAGTATAGTGTTGAATCCCCAGTCTTTGCACTTGAGTTGAACAACTCTGTGGTTTCCTATCTTCTTCTTGAGACACTTAATCTCAGGTCCGTCCTCGTCACACAGAGTGGTAAATTAGAGAATGATTAATATCACCATTTAAAGAAGTGAGACTGAAATCTCAACCATCCTGAACATAGGAACTGAAGGGGCTTCTCAGCAGTTGAGAGAGATATCACCAAGCCAGTCGGCTGAATTGGGTTCAGTTTCCTCTGTTGCAGAGCCCTCCAGGTCCTTCTTTTGAGCTTATTTATTTTTATACACAATTCTGTATGGATACTGTACATAATACTAAATAGTTGTATTAACTGGATTTAACTGGTGCTGTATTTACATCAAGATCTAACTTC
>NW_021147552.1:10256-13037 GCF_002837175.3 Physeter macrocephalus
GGTCAGTTTTTAAATGTTTGGAAATGTCCTATTGAACAACTTTGCAGTGGCAGTGAAGCTTGATGGGAGAATTGTATTCCTGTTACCTTAGTTTTGGCTTAAGGGTGATGAGAAGATGAAATTTTTGATGGGTCAATTTTAGTTGTATATGTGCATGTGATTTATTTTTTTAAATTCTAACGTCTGTTATTCACCACTTAGATATGTTGACTTTCTGATTATTCTTCTGATTCTTTATCAGTCCCTCTACTGATGTATTTTCCTCCAAAAAACTACATTTTCCTCCAGACTCTTTTTCTCTGATAGTGAAGAATAAATTTTTCATTTGCAATATAAAGTTGATCTGAGAAAAAGATGTTTTCCTTGACTCTTTCCTTGGCTTCTGTGAAAGAAACTTAATAAAATAATATGGGCAATTCCCATTACTAATCCTAACCATGCACAACAGGGGTCTGTATAGTAACATGGCAAAAATAAGTTACTGTAATTTTACTTAGTCATTGACTGTCTTAGACTAAGGAGCAATGAGAGACATTTATAAATAATGATACCTCAGACTACTTTTTTTTTTTTTTGTGGTACGCAGGCCTCTCACTACTGCGGCCTCTCCTGCTGCAGAGCACAGGCTCCGGACGCACAGGCCCAGTGGCCATGGCTCACGGGCCCAGCCGCTCCACGGTACGTGGGATCCTCCCAGACCGGGGCGCGGACCCGGTTCCCCTGCATCGGCAGGTGGACGCGCAACCACTGTGCCACCGGGGAAGCCCCAATAGTCTAGTTTTGATTAGGGAAAAACGGGCCTGGGACCAGGGGACGAACCCGTGTCCCCTGCATCAGCAGGCGGACTCTCAACCACTGCGCCACCAAAGAAGACCCTCAGATTACTTTTGTTAAATGTCCTCTAATATTTGGATATTTGGTATCTGGTTTGTGTTATCTTTTATACAATATTTTCTTCTTTGCACTTTAGTTTAACAACTCTGTGGTTTCCTATCTTGTTCTTGTGACACTCAGGTCCATCCGAATTTCCTGTGACTGTGATAGTAGAGAGTCCTTCCTCCTCAGAAATTGAAGAGGTCGATGATTCCTCAGAAAGTGTTCAGGAAGAGCCAGAGAAAATCCGTTTGAAACAAGAAGCATTGCAGGTACAAAGTTATCACTTTAAAACTATAGAGAAGATTGTTTTTCAAGTGGAAGCCTGATTGCAACACTGCACAGCTTGTGTGAGGGTTCTGTTTCCTCCTCACATCTGCATTGTATCTCCTTGAATGGTTCCTTAAGCTTAGACCAAGGTGAATGGTGGACATTTGAACTCTAAGAAATAAAAATCAAAACACGTCATTAGTAATATAATTTCCTTTCCTTAGAACCTTAGGATATTAGATTCAGGGAGAACCTTAGTGATCATAAGATAAAGAAATTGAGTTCTGAATGAATATAGTCAGCTGATTCAGTGCTCTAGTTTTACAGATGAGAAAATTGACAGTTCTAGCTGAACTCTCTTTTTATCAGAGGAAAATATGGCCTCATTTGAAATAAAAGTAAAGTTGAAAAAAGTTTTAATGTTGATAGTCTCCTTTCTTAAAACATATCAGGAAGCTACATTATATTACCTAATAAACCTGACATCTAATGTCATTCCGTACTTTTGTTTGTATGAACAGAAAAGAAAAATTGATTTTCATAAGAAATTTTTGCACCTCAAAAATAATATATTTATTTTATTTCAACTGTAATGCAGAGCTGAACATTTCTAGTAAATAAGGGAACACCATTTGGGGGGAACTTGCCTTGTGATACAAAGTCCATGTTTAATTTTTAAAAATTATTTATATGATTTTCTTTTCATATGAAACATGAAACTTGACAGGTTTCAAGGCTCAGCAGCCATGGCTCACGGGCCCAGCTGCTCTGAGGCATGTGGGATCCTCCCGGACAGGGGTACGAACCTGTGTGCCCTGCATCGGCAGGCGGACTGTCAACCACTGCGCCACCAGGGAAGCCCTCCTTGTCATTTTTGATGTGTTGTATTCATTTCCTTCACGAGTAGACCAGGAGATTGTTATTTCTAAAAGCAATGATAGACACTGGGGAAGACCAAGAAGTTTAAACACTGGGACCACAGAATAGCAGATTCAGAATGCACTGAGAACCCTTTCAGCTCTTCCCCATTTTGACAAGACACTACAAGGATTGTATCAAAGTGTTTAAGTATATAAGCCCACAACCGTCAAGAGATTTCAACATAGTCTTGAAAGACGAAAGACAAGTGGAAGAGTGTGAAACCGAAGCAGTAGAACAGAGGAAAAGCATCACCTAGAATATGCACAGGGACCACCTGCAACTGAGGAGGATTCTGACCCCACCTGCAGAAGTAGCCCCATGCTCAGATGCGCATGTAGGAGAGAGGGTGGAGTTAGTTAAAAGTGTGACTGAAATAGGGGAGCTCATTGAAGGGTTCCGTTTGGAGGAGTGGACTCCCAGCCCTGCCCTCACCCTCGTGAAATGAGATGACTTCATTTTGAAAACAGTGAAACTGGGGAGAAGTAGGGCAGCTAGTGAGAGTTTTTACACCCTATAAAAGAGTGTTTGGGGGGATCCTATTACAGTTACTCCCCGCTTCTTCCTGCATAAGACGCCAGTCATTCGTTGACTTCAGGGAGCTTTCTGCGCTCATTCTTAAATAGAAAATAACTGTCATTTGCCTGATAGTTGAGTAAAGCTTACAACATGAGAGAGGGGGAAAAAAGTGAAAAATTATCCTAGTAGGACCAGGGACAA
>NW_021147552.1:13106-13176 GCF_002837175.3 Physeter macrocephalus
GGACAATTTAGGGAAGAAAATAATTTAAGAAAAAACCCTAATTAGTATCTTGAGAGAGGTTTACAAAGAG
>NW_021147553.1:0-3381 GCF_002837175.3 Physeter macrocephalus
GGAAGGCAGACAAAAGCACAAAAGCAGTGCTTAGGAAATTAAATTACAGGAAATCTCTATGTTTATGAGAATGCAATTTTTATATATAGGTGAACCAAGAACTTTTTTTTAAAAAATTTATTTATTTTATTTTTGGCTGCATTGGGTCTTCGTTGCTGCGCGCAGGCTTTCTCTAGTTGCAGCGAGCGGGGGCTACTCTTCATTGCGGGGCGCAGGCTTCTCATTGTCGTGGCTTCTCTTGTTGTGGAGCACAGGCTCTAGGTGCACAGGCTTCAGTAGTTGTGGCTCGCGGGCTCTAGAGCGCAGGCTCAGTAGTTGTGGCGCACGGGCTTAGTTGCTCCACCACATGTGGGATCTTCCCAGACCAGGGCTCAAACCCATGTCCCCTGCATTGGCAGGTGTATTCTTAATCACTGCTCCACCATGGAAGACCCCAAGAACTATTTTTATTTTGAAAATATGGTATATACATATTCACATTTTAAGGGGTTTTACATAGAAGCTAAAATTCCAGGTTTCTAGATTTCACAAATACAATAACTTTCCAGTTGTATACATGTAAAGGAAACAAATCTTTACTAAAAATTTAAATCTCCTCAAGATATTGAGAAAATTAAGTAGTCCTCTTTCTTTTTAAACAGAACTTGGAGATATTTTGATTACTTATTTTCCTCTAGCAGAGTGTGCCCTAACAGCTGGGTGTGTGTACTCATTAAAAGTGGGAATATTGAAATCCTTATGAGACACAAGAACGCCCACAGTTAAGGTTCTTTGCTTAAGACACACATGCCCCAGATATTATATGATCCACCTAATTAAGAAAATAAAAAATAATCTTCTTCGGCTGCCCATAGAATATCATCACTGTCCAGAGAGGATCATCTTTCCTTCAAAGCAGTTACTAGTGCTCTCAATTCTGGATTGGTTGGAGAAAAATATTATTCACTCCTCAGGTCTGCTTTATCTATATGTACTGAGGAACCGCAGAGCAAACAGGCATCTGCCGCCACAGTTCATTAAGTGCTTTCTCTGTGAGCAGCCACTTATAGGATGGAAAGAAAGGAAGAGGGAAAACACCAAAGAGAAATATTAAATATTTTTCACTGTACTGCATTTCATTCTCTCTTTTGATTTTTACCTCATAACCGAAACAAATACTAACAAAGAAAAATCTTTCTTTCCATATTACTGTCTCACTGTTTGCCCCAGTTTGGAGGGAAATGCAAGGTCACCCTTTTCTTGGCTGGAGGCCTTCAAAAGCAGCACTCTGAATTTAGTTCCCATTTCATTTATCTGCTCAAACCTCTTATGGGGAGAGGAAAATAAGAGGTGGTGTTTCTTCCAATAACAACAACCTGATATCCCACTAGCGTCCCAGGCTGGCCACCTAAACTCTTGAGTGGACATTCAAAGATTTTTTTTTTCTACACTGATAGCTATATTCCTAGTAACCTTCTAATTGAAAACTGCAGGGAGGCTCAACCATAGCACTCTTTGAAATGTCTGTGCCACCTCCACTGAGTTTTTATCAATCTCGAGGGTACAAGCTCTCACTTGGAGGTGGGCTTAACTAAACTTCATTTTATAAACAAAAGAAAAGAAGCCCACAGCCAAGAATATCTACTGAAAATCATATATCAGCTCAGTCAATTTCTGGTTCCTCACTGAAGCCTAATTTTCTCTTTGAACCCAGAGAAAGCTAAGGATAGCTCTTTCTTATATCATTGCTTCATACAAATCTATGTTGGGCTTCTAAGTGAAGGAGGGTAACAAAGGGAGAAATAGGCCATCGGACTGAGGAGCAGAGGTGAGATAGGAAAATAAAAAACTTTGAAGAGGAAAAAGGATTGTGTGAGCGGAAAACACCTAAGAGACATCTACAGTAGTTGCCTAGAGCTGTCCAAGTCTTATTTCCTTTCCAACAATAGTTTTCTTGAAGGAACTGGGTTCAGACAGGCATGAACTGAAATCCCAGCTTAGTCAATTACCAGATGTATTTCTTGGTTAATTTCTTTAATTTCTTTAAACTCCAGTTTCTAATTCTATTGGGTTGGCCAAAAAGTTCATTCTGGTTTTCCCATAAGATGTTACAGAAAAACGTGAATGAACTTTCTGGCCAAGCCAATATACAATGAGGACATGGGTAGTGCCATTTCTCTTTGTGCCCCCAGCACCTGTCATGAAATCTGAAAATGTCTGTCAATAACATTTCTGAAGAGAAGGCTGAGGCAGGGAGGAACAAAGCAATCTGCTTCTGCCTAATAAACTCGAATGTAAGTTGTTATGCTTTCTTCCAGTCTCTTCCAGACATTTCCAACCACACAGATTCTCTGAAAACTATGTGCTAAAGATCCTTAACTAAACCAAGTGGAACGTGTTTGGAGGTTCTGGTTTGGAAAAGTAGGCTGTGAGGGGTGACATCAGCAAGACAGTCGAATAGGAAGCCCCAGACCCTCCTTGCCCCACAGAGACATGGATTTAACAACAGAAAGCCAACAAAATACCTCTGTGAGACATCCAGACACCAATTACAAGGTTCCTGCACCCCATGTAAGCATGAAGACAACCACATCAAAACCCAGGCGGGGGGACTTCCCTGGTGGTCCAGTGATTAAGACTCTGCACTCCCAATGTAGGGGACCCAGGTTCCATCCCTGATCAGGAAACTAGATCCCGCATGCTGCAACTAAGACCCAGTGGAGCCAAATAAATAAATAACAAATTAAAAAAAAAACCCAGGCAGGATTTCCTGACACACTCCACTCTCTCTCATCAGGGTCATTGTAAGGATAAATACATAGACAAATATAGAAGGCTGCTGTATTGGAAAACAGGTTAATAAATCCCTTATAAATATGTATAGAACTTTTTAAGCATAAAAAGTAATTATAAGACTATGTTAATAGATATGCAATATAAAAAGAAGTAATTTGTGTCAACAATGATGTAATACACAAAAATTAACACAAAATGGATTAAAGATCTAAATGTAAGACCTAAAACTACTGAACTCCTAAAAGAAAACATAAGGAAGATTGGTTCAAGATGGTGGAGTAGAAGGACGTGCTCTCACTCCCTCTTCCGAGAACACTAGAATCACAACTAACTGCTCAACGATCATCGACAGGAAGATGCTGGAACTCACCAAAAAAGATACCTCACATCCAGAGACAAAGGAGAAGCCTCAAGGACACAGTAGGAGGGGTGCAATCACAATAAAATCAAATCCCATAACTGCTGGGTGGGTGACTCACAAACTGGAGAACACTTTTACCACAGAAGTCCACCCACTGGAGTGAAGGTTCTGAGCCCCACGTCAGGCTTCCCAACCTGGGGGTCCGGCAATGGGAGGAGGAATTCCTAGAGAATCAGACTTTGAAG
>NW_021147553.1:9094-12240 GCF_002837175.3 Physeter macrocephalus
CTCTTGTTGTGGAGCACAGGCTCTAGGTGCACAGGCTTCAGTAGTTGTGGCTCGCGGGCTCTAGAGCGCAGGCTCAGTAGTTGTGGCGCACGGGCTTAGTTGCTCCACCACATGTGGGATCTTCCCAGACCAGGGCTCAAACCCGTGTCCCCTGCATTGGCAGGTGGATTCTTAATCACTGCTCCACCAGGGAAGACCCCAAGAACTATTTTTATTTTGAAAATATGGTATATACATATTCACATTTTAAGGGGTTTTACATAGAAGCTAAAATTCCAGGTTTCTAGATTTCACAAATACAATAACTTTCCAGTTGTATACATGTAAAGGAAACAAATCTTTACTAAAAATTTAAATCTCCTCAAGATATTGAGAAAATTAAGTAGTCCTCTTTCTTTTTAAACAGAACTTGGAGATATTTTGATTACTTATTTTCCTCTAGCAGAGTGTGCCCTAACAGCTGGGTGTGTGTACTCATTAAAAGTGGGAATATTGAAATCCTTATGAGACACAAGAACGCCCACAGTTAAGGTTCTTTGCTTAAGACACACATGCCCCAGATATTATATGATCCACCTAATTAAGAAAATAAAAAATAATCTTCTTCGGCTGCCCATAGAATATCATCGCTGTCCAGAGAGGATCATCTTTCCTTCAAAGCAGTTACTAGTGCTCTCAATTCTGGATTGGTTGGAGAAAAATATTATTCACTCCTCAGGTCTGCTTTATCTATATGTACTGAGGAACCGCAGAGCAAACAGGCATCTGCCGCCACAGTTCATTAAGTGCTTTCTCTGTGAGCAGCCACTTATAGGATGGAAAGAAAGGAAGAGGGAAAACACCAAAGAGAAATATTAAATATTTTTCACTGTACTGCATTTCATTCTCTCTTTTGATTTTTACCTCATAACCGAAACAAATACTAACAAAGAAAAATCTTTCTTTCCATATTACTGTCTCACTGTTTGCCCCAGTTTGGAGGGAAATGCAAGGTCACCCTTTTCTTGGCTGGAGGCCTTCAAAAGCAGCACTCTGAATTTAGTTCCCATTTCATTTATCTGCTCAAACCTCTTATGGGGAGAGGAAAATAAGAGGTGGTGTTTCTTCCAATAACAACAACCTGATATCCCACTAGCGTCCCAGGCTGGCCACCTAAACTCTTGAGTGGACATTCAAAGATTTTTTTTTTCTACACTGATAGCTATATTCCTAGTAACCTTCTAATTGAAAACTGCAGGGAGGCTCAAACATAGCACTCTTTGAAATGTCTGTGCCACCTCCACTGAGTTTTTATCAATCTCGAGGGTAGAAGCTCTCACTTGGAGGTGGGCTTAACTAAACTTCATTTTATAAACAAAAGAAAAGAAGCCCACAGCCAAGAATATCTACTGAAAATCATATATCAGCTCAGTCAATTTCTGGTTCCTCACTGAAGCCTAATTTTCTCTTTGAACCCAGAGAAAGCTAAGGATGGCTCTTTCTTATATCATTGCTTCATACAAATCTATGTTGGGCTTCTAAGTGAAGGAGGGTAACAAAGGGAGAAATAGGCCATCGGACTGAGGAGCAGAGGTGAGATAGGAAAATAAAAAACTTTGAAGAGGAAAAAGGATTGTGTGAGCGGAAAACACCTAAGAGACATCTACAGTAGTTGCCTAGAGCTGTCCAAGTCTTATTTCCTTTCCAACAATAGTTTTCTTGAAGGAACTGGGTTCAGACAGGCATGAACTGAAATCCCAGCTTAGTCAATTACCAGATGTATTTCTTGGTTAATTTCTTTAATTTCTTTAAACTCCAGTTTCTAATTCTATTGGGTTGGCCAAAAAGTTCATTCTGGTTTTCCCATAAGATGTTACAGAAAAACGTGAATGAACTTTCTGGCCAAGCCAATATACAATGAGGACATGGGTAGTGCCATTTCTCTTTGTGCCCCCAGCACCTGTCATGAAATCTGAAAATGTCTGTCAATAACATTTCTGAAGAGAAGGCTGAGGCAGGGAGGAACAAAGCAATCTGCTTCTGCCTAATAAACTCGAATGTAAGTTGTTATGCTTTCTTCCAGTCTCTTCCAGACATTTCCAACCACACAGATTCTCTGAAAACTATGTGCTAAAGATCCTTAACTAAACCAAGTGGAACGTGTTTGGAGGTTCTGGTTTGGAAAAGTAGGCTGTGAGGGGTGACATCAGCAAGACAGTAGAATAGGAAGCCCCAGACCCTCCTTGCCCCATAGAGACATGGATTTCACAACAGAAAGCCAACAAAATACCTCTGTGAGACATCCAGACACCAATTACAAGGTTCCTGCACCCCATGTAAGCATGAAGACAACCACATCAAAACCCAGGAGGGGGGACTTCCCTGGTGGTCCAGTGATTAAGACTCTGCACTCCCAATGTAGGGGACCCAGGTTCCATCCCTGATCAGGAAACTAGATCCCGCATGCTGCAACTAAGACCCAGTGGAGCCAAATAAATAAATAACAAATTAAAAAAAAAACCCAGGCAGGATTTCCTGACACACTCCACTCTCTCTCATCAGGGTCATTGTAAGGATAAATACATAGACAAATATAGAAGGCTGCTGTATTGGAAAACAGGTTAATAAATCCCTTATAAATATGTATAGAACTTTTTAAGCATAAAAAGTAATTATAAGACTATGTTAATAGATATGCAATATAAAAAGAAGTAATTTGTGTCAACAATGATGTAATACACAAAAATTAACACAAAATGGATTAAAGATCTAAATGTAAGACCTAAAACTACTGAACTCCTAAAAGAAAACATAAGGAAGATTGGTTCAAGATGGTGGAGTAGAAGGACGTGCTCTCACTCCCTCTTCCGAGAACACTAGAATCACAACTAACTGCTCAACGATCATCGACAGGAAGATGCTGGAACTCACCAAAAAAGATACCTCACATCCAGAGACAAAGGAGAAGCCTCAAGGACACAGTAGGAGGGGTGCAATCACAATAAAATCAAATCCCATAACTGCTGGGTGGGTGACTCACAAACTGGAGAACACTTTTACCACAGAAGTCCACCCACTGGAGTGAAGGTTCTGAGCCCCACGTCAGGCTTCCCAACCTGGGGGTCCGGCAATGGGAGGAGGAATTCCTAGAGAATCAGACTTTGAAG
>NW_021147553.1:13063-13175 GCF_002837175.3 Physeter macrocephalus
GAGAAAGGACCAGAGAAAACATTTGAAGAGATTATAGTCAAAAACTTCCCTAACACGGGAGAGGAAATAGCCACCCAAGTCCAGGAAGTGCAGAGAGTCCCATACAGGATAA
>NW_021147555.1:0-2462 GCF_002837175.3 Physeter macrocephalus
GTATGTTACCCTATATTTAACTTTGCATAAAAGATTAAAAGCATATCATCACGTATTCTGTATCATTCATTTGAGTAGGCTGAGTGTGTGCTCAAATATGTGATAACTCTAGATCAGGGATTAAGAACTTCTTCAGGGCATGCCTTTTTTTTTTTTTTTTTTTGCCACTGCTCGACTTGCCGGGTCTTAGTTCCCTGACTGGCCCTCGGTAGTGAAAGCGTGGAGTCCTAACCACTGGACTCGCAGGGAATTCCCAGGGCATGCTTCTTTCTATGGAATGTAGTTCGAGTTACATGCTGTAGGTCACCCTTGGAGACTAGTCTGTCGTGGGATGTCTGTAATTAAAGTCTGCTCATGCATTCTCTCATTCCCTTAGTTTTATCTTTATTCTCACAATTACTGAGTGCCCGTATCGGGCAGGTGCGGTTTGGGGCACTGAATTGAGCAGGAGAGACGTGGTAACTGGAGCTCACATTCTCGTGGGGGAACCTGACAACAAGGAAACAAGAAACTGATCAACAAAAATGTTAACAACCCTTTCGATTCGGCCCCAGCAGGGTCCTCCAGCCCAGTGTCATTGGAGCCAAATAGAATGATATACTGAGCTCGGTTCAGAAGCAAAGGAAAGTTTTATTCTTTGATCAAAAAATGGCGAGGTGCGAGCTCACACTCTCCGCATAGGCAGTGGGCAGGGCTGCTAGGGTTCTACTAGAGGGGAGGGAGCCGAGTTCTCGCGGGACTGGCGCAGGCGTGTTGCCCACGCTCTAGGTCACGGGGTCACGCACAGCGTCTTCGCACACGGGCCTGCCGCCCCCTTCTTGAATCACAGTGTTGTGCGCCACGCTTCTGCACGGGGCCGTGGAGCTGAGGTTTCGGCGGCAGCTGTGGGGCTCTAGGAACTCTGGTCCAAAGAGCTGCGTACAGGGCCTCTGCGTATGGCAGCGTATGGGCGGGTGAAACTAGAATAAGCACAGAGGAAAAGAAAAAAAAAGGTAAGACACTGTTACCCAGCTTCTATTTTTATTTCCTGGGAATTGTTAATGGGCTTTACTGGTGGCAAAACCCTCCTCTGTCTTTTGTCCTGCTCTTCCTTCTCGAGGGGTGCTGAAGGGCGCAGGTTCATTTTCTGTAACTACTGCCTACTGATTTCGGGCGTCGTCATAACCCGGGGTAGAGGAGCAGAACTCCCCAGCTACCTTTAGCTATGTATGTCACCAGGCTTTGGCCCTAAGTGTTCGTATCCCTGAGTGAGACAGTTTAACCTTTTGGAGACAGAGGATGTTACCGAATTAGACGTAAGGCCCCTCTCTTGGGGTCTTAACTGAACCGAAGCCCCCGGCTGGGTCAGGGTGTTATTTCCCCCTCTCAGATTCGTGCTGCCAATAATGAAACTGAGTTTGGCGCAAGCAAGACCGGCTTTTATTCAATGGCCAGGCAATGGAGAAGGATAGCTCATGCTCTAAAGGCACCTTCTTCCTGAAAGGAGGAAAGTGGGGAACTTTTTTTTTTTTTTTTGCGGTACGCGGGCCTCTCACTGTTGTGGCCTCTCCCGTTGCGGAGCACAGGCTCCGGACGCGCAGGCTCAGCGGCCATGGCTCAGCCCTAACTGTTCGTATCCATGAGTGAGACAGTTTAACCTTTTGGAGACAGAGGATGTTACCGAATTAGACGTGAGGCCCCTCTCTTGGGGTCTTAGCTGAACCGAAGCCCCCCGGCTCGATCAGGGTGTTCTTTCCCCCTCACGTTCGTGCTTTTTGGCGGTACGCGGGCCTCTCACTGTTGTGGCCTCTCCCGTTGCGGAGCACAGGCTCCGGACGCGCAGGCTCAACGGCCATGGCTCACGGGCCCAGCTGCTCCGCGGCATGTGGGATCTTCCCGGATCGGGGCACGAACCCGTGTCCCCTGCATCGGCAGGTGGACTCTCAACCACTGCGCCACCAGGGAAGCCCAGTGGGGGACTTTTAAGGGGTGAGAGGCAAGTGCGTCATCAGAAACTGGGGAAAAGGACGGAAATTTACCGGAACAGCCAGGGTATGCGCAGTTCCTCAGGCCCTCTTGCACATGCACAAACTGTGTCTAGCAGAGTACAGATGCCCCTTTGGGTGGAGATCTTAGTGTGGTAATGAAGTAAAGGTAACTTTCAGACACCTCCAGATTTCATCTGCGCAGGTGCGTTCCTGTGGTCAATTCAGAGCCGGTTTGGGGCGGTTGACCACTGTATATCTCTCAAAACATACCTCTCAAAGTACAGCTACAAAACATCTCTGCCAAACACCGGGTGCTTTTGAAACAAACACAGAAATGAATCTGGGCAAGTGTTGTTCAGCTCTCAGGAGTTGGTATGGAAACACAGAGATAAATGAGGGGAAGAAAAGCGGTGACATTTAGTTTACTTTGCCTGCTATCTTGGATCTAGCCAGTTTGGTCTGGTTTTGTTGTGGGCCTTTGTGGCATCCTGTTGA
>NW_021147555.1:4101-8760 GCF_002837175.3 Physeter macrocephalus
GGGGGGCGGGGCTAGGGCAGAGGCCTGAAGTAATTGCTTTTTCAATTCTTGAAAGGCCTCTTCGAATTCTGAATTCCATTCAAAATGATCATCGTCCTTTCCTTTGAAGTTTTCATATAGAGGCCTAGCTAATGGACCATAGTTAGGGATCCAGATGTGGCAAAACCTGGCCATCCCCGGGAAACCCTTAAGTTGTCTTCTAGTTTTAAGAGGAGGTGAGGCTGCAAATGGCTTCTTTCCTTTCCTGGGGTAGGCTTCTCTGACCTTCTGTGAGAATGAAGCCTGAGTGGGTCACCCTAGTTTGTGCTATTTGAGCCTTTTTCTTGGACACCTCATATCCTTTATTGGCTAGGTGGTTCAGGAGGGTTCAGAGCCTTCCTTAATAAGCCTGGCGATCAGAATGTTGTCTACATAGTGGAGGAAGGTTCCCTCCTCCAGATGTCGATCTTTCAGGTCTTTAGCTAAAGTTTCTCCAAAGATGGTTGGGGGAATTTTTGAACCTTTGGGGCATGACTGTCCAGCAGTGTTGTTTTTTTTACGTGTTTGGGTCCTGCCACTGAAAAGCAAAACTTTCTTGTGAGTCTGGGGCTAATGGAATACAGAAGAAGTCATCTTTAAAATCGAATACAGAATGCCAGGACTTGGGGAAAATAGAGTGGCCAGCAGGGTATAAGCGTTAGGAAGGACTGGATGTATATCCTTGGGGGCTTCATTGACTGCCCTGAGGTCCTGCACCATCTGATGTTCCCCATTGGGTTTCTTTACAGGGAGAATGGGTGGTATTACAGGCTTATTAGCATGGTCTAATTAGGTCCTGGTCAGTTAGGCCCTGTATAACAGGGGCAATGCCCAGAAGGCCTCCTGATGGAGAGGGTACTGTTTTCTGTTGGGCCATGTGTATCCTGGTTTTTGATGAACTATCATGGGACTGGCTCCTACAGCTTGTCCCACCCATCCCTAGGCTCATACCTTGGGATTTACTCCATGGAGGTCGACTTGCTCTGTGTGCGGAGGTTTGTCCTCAGCTGTTAACATTATCATCTTGTGCCCCCTGTCTAGGGGACGCCAATCTCTAGTTTGTCTCCCATTAGGTGGATAGTATCCCCCAATTTATGTAAGATATCTCTTTCTAGCAGGGGGATAGGACATTCAAGAACATATAGGGAGGGATAGGTGAGTGTGTATCATCCAATTTACATTCTAATGGCTCTATGAATGCCTTTTCTTGGGCCTTCCCTGATAGCCCCATAATTTTACAACTCTTATGACTGAGTTTGCCTGATCTGGTGTTCAGAACTGAGTAAGTGGCACCGGTGTTGATTAAGAATTCGACGGGCTTTTCCCCTATGTCCACTGTCAGCTGGGACTCCTCGGGGGGCTCAATTGAAGTGCCAGCTTAGGAGCCCCCTGACCCCATCATTCTTCATTGGCTTGGACCGTCTGCCTTTGAGGGTGGTGGCTGGGATCTGCCATTTCCTCCCTCCTTCCGGGGCGGCGAGGGCATTCTTTCTTCCGGTGTCCCTCTCGTTTACATATGGCACAGTGATTGGGTCCTTGTTTCCTCGGTTTGCTATCCCTCGGTGGGGGTTGGGGGTCACTCACTGGAGTTAAGAGTCTCCGTGAGCAGTTAGTCCAAATTGCCGTGCCGCCCGGTTGACATTGGAGGGCAACGGCCAGTGGGTGGGCTTGCCTCCGTGCTTTTTTATCCTCTGACTTTTTCTCTTCTGTATGACTGTTATTAAACACCCAGTAGGCAACCTTGACCAGGTGAGAGGTAGGACTATCTGGTTCTATTTGTAGTTTCTGATGTTTAAGCCGAAGGTCAGGGACACTTTGGGAAATGAAATATGACCTCAGGATAACATTCCCAGTAGGCAACCTTGACCAGGTGAGAGGTAGGACTATCTGGTTCTATTTGTAGTTTCTGATGTTTAAGCCGAAGGTCAGGGACACTTTGGGAAATGAAATATGACCTCAGGATTTCATTCCCTTCCAGTGACTCAGAGTCAGTGGTCATATAGATTCAGAGACATTCCCTGAGACGCTCTAGGAATGCTGAGGGGTTTTCCATTGGCTCCTGGTTCATTTCCCTTATTCCAATTTGTTTCTTTCCTGCTGCCTGGATTCCCTTTAGGATCATATTTTTATAACGGGTCAGTCTCTGTCTTCCACCCGCCTCTCCATGGTCTCAGTGGTCCCAGTTGGGTTCATCATCTGGGACCACTTGCTTCCCTGGTCTGAAAATAGCATGACCTGCATGATTTCTGTTCTCTATGTCTGCTTCCTCTCAGGCTTTTGAAAAGACTGTGGCCTTTTCTTCCCCCATTAAGAGTTCATTGAGGAGGCTCTGGATGTCAGCCTAGGTGGCGTCATGGGTCTGATACGTTCCCCTAATCAGATTCAGGAACCCCTCTGGATCTTCTTTCAACCCCTTACTATGACTTTTCCAGCTACACAGATCCAAAGTGGTAAATGGGATGTGTTCCTGGATGGGATGAGAGCCCTCCTTCTCCAGCAAGGACCTGCCTCAAAGGGAGTACTCGTCCTGGTGGGGTGTTGGCCCCTGGCTGGTAATTAGTCCCGCATTGTGTGGTTGCTGGGCTGGGTTCTGGAGGGAGGGGGCTGGCATGGAGGGGGCCCTTCAGGCCTGTGGCCCCAATTGGGACATATGAAGCAAGAGGGCAGGGAGGGAGCAGTAGGAGGAGGGTTAGGGAAGAGATCAAGGAGGTCCTCAGGGGAGGGTCAAGGACTTACCAGGGGAGGAGAGCCCACACGCCTTTTGAAGGCCTTTGTTGTGATATAAGGCCATAAAAAAAAAAAACACTGGACATAGGGAGTTTTACCCCATTTCTTTTGTCTCTGGCATAGCAGGTCCAACTGTAAAATAGTGTAATTTAGAGACCCATGGACGGGACAACTTTCCCCACCTCCCAGCTGGTATTGGGGCCAGGCGGTATTATATAGGAAGCTAAAATGTTTTGGGGTCAGGAGGTCATACCTGAAACACTGCCAGTTCTGCAGGAGGCACCCTACTGGACTGTCCTTCGGTATGGTAGATATTTGGTTCCCCATGCCTTAGATGTTCTGACTTGAATTTGTTTCCAACTACTGAGAGGGCAGTTAGAGTGATTTGTTGGCACAGAATTGTCACAAGATTTGACCCAAATAAGATTTTTGGTGTGGGAAATTTGGAACCAGCACCAAACTGTTAATGGATTCCTAAAAAGGCCCAAATAGGGGGCATCCAAATGGCATGGACTCTGATATAACTGGGGGTCCCCCTTGAATTTGTAACGGCCCATGCTTGAGATAGTCCTTCCTCAGTCAGGATATCCTACAGGAGGTTAGACAGGACAACCTCTGGGCCAGAGCAGCTTAGCCACATTAGTTCCTGACCAACTTGTTCCCTTAGGGGGTGGCATAGCTCTCTGAGGTGGGGGTCTTCTGTTTCCTCCTTTTGGCTGAAAAGGAGGAGTTTTCCGACTTCCCACTGGGTGAGAGTCAAAGGCCTGAGGGATCCCCGCAGGTTATTCACCACATTGCTGGGGCAGCTGGGCTTCTGTGCTGATACCGGGAGGAGAGCCTGTGGAACCTTGGTTGATAAAGAATCCCTCAAGTTTCGCCTTGCCAGCCGAGGGAGGAGAGGTCGAGTGGTGGGTGTTTCTTGTTCTTGCCAGCAGCTCAAGAGCTTCCCAGTAATGGGGTTCCTGGTCTTGCGAGTGGCTCGCAGTGCTCCCTGGTCCACTTCAGAGAAACTAGCACTGACTGGAAGAGAGATCAAGTCACTGGTTGCGTACCTACCTTGGAACCGTTTCTCACTTGGGCGTCTGCAGTGCCTTTTCCTGAACTCAGATTTCACGACCTTGTTCCGTTTTGTCAGACAGTCCTCAATACTTGGACATCTTCCTGGCCTCACCTCTTGGCCACTTTCCTTTACCAAACTGAAAGTGACTAGGGAGGATGATACTGTTGACCCCTGAGGTTGGCAAGGACGGCAAAAAGTCCTGGTGCGGCCGCTACTGCCTTGTACTGGGGTTAAGGGGACAGCACTACTGGTGAGGCCACAGGCAAGACTGCCTGGGCTTCCTCTCATCCCCACCATCCCTGGGCATCTGGTACCTCAGGAAGGCCAGCCAGAGGCAGCAGGCAGACATATGTGAATTTCAGTCTCTGATCACCAACGATGCCCCAGTGTGATCCCCTCAAGGGGGCGCCATCCAGATTACTCTAGGGGCTACCCTATGTGTACACCACAACTGGGTATCAAACTGCTGGGCAGAGTTGCTCTGAATTCGGCCTAAGGCTTCCTGCTGTTCTATCCCGTCAGAATGAACTCAAAGACCAGAGTCAGCCATCCTCACACGAACCTCCCAAAGCCTCAGCTGTCCTCCCACTGGAGCTAGGGTCAGCCCAGAGCCTAGTGGATAGGTGCAGGGGAAAAGGCCACAGTGCATCCCACCTGGGTGGCCTGAATTTGTTACTGACCCTTTCTCCTGCCCGGTGTTATTGGAGCCAATACTAAGACTAAGTTTGGTTCAGAAGCAAAGGAAAGCTTTATGTTTTGATCGAAGAAGGGAGAGGTGCAAGCTTGTGCTTTTGAGTACACACTCTTCTGGGCAGGCCATTGGTGGCAGGGCTGCTTTACAGGGTTCTCTTCAG
>NW_021147555.1:9296-13171 GCF_002837175.3 Physeter macrocephalus
CTGAGGTGATGGGCATAGCCGTTTCGCACAGGGAACTCTGGTCTGAAGTGCCGGATGCTAGGCCTCTGCATGGGGCACCCTATGAGCACAAAGGAAAAAACATGGTTTGACTTTATTTTATTACCCAGCTTCTATTTTTATCTCCTGGGAATTGTTAATGGGCATTGCCGGTGACAAAATCATCACACTAGTTGTAAGAATTACGAAGGAAATGAAGTAGGTTATGTGAAGGATAAATAACCAAGTCCTGGGGAGGGGTGACATTTGATGTAAGGTGGTCAGTGTTTCTGAGAAGGGGACTTTGTTGGTGGGGCCTTAAGGACCAGAGACCAGTCACACTGAAAAGCCAGGAGTGGATTGCTCAGTGCATGAACATGGAAGATAACCATTCCAAGGTCCTGAGACTGGAAAGGGCTTGGCTGATCTTAGTTTTAGTAAGTCAGTGAGTGAAGGGTGAGGAGTGTCAGAGAAAATGGAAAAGGTTGGCAGGAGTTAGACCAGGCCCTCCTTCTGTTCACTTGGCCAGTTTAGTGTTTACGTGAGACAGTCAATTTTACTTTGGTTTTTTACCCGCCAACTGGATGCAAAACAGACAACAACAGCAAAACCGTCTCTCTCTAAAACTAGAGGGAGAAGTATCACATTCCTGGAACTGTGTGCTCTGGTGTCTCCTCCCATCCACATGAACCATGTCAGTATATCCTCTCTAGCTCCGAATTCAATGCCTGGCTTATATTAGCATTCAACAATACGTACACAAATGATTTGTAATTGCTGGGAGGTATTTTATGTTTCCTGTTCTATCAGGCACGCTTAGAACTGTGGGATTAGCACATAGGATTAAAATGATTTGAAGGTAAGAGACTTTTAAGACACTATACAGTTGATCCTTGAACAGCCTGAGTTTGAACTGCGTGGGTCCACTTCTCCATGGGTTTTTTTCCATAGCAAATACTACAGTACTAAACAATCCCTGGCTGGTTGAATCTGCAGCTGCAGAACCTGAGATCCAGAGGTACCACGTATACTGATGGCCAACTATAAATTATAAGGGATTTTTGACTGTGTGAAGAGGGTTGGTGCCCCAAGCCCCTGTTGTTCAAGGGTCAAATGTGCAGTCTTTAAGGTACCAATGAGCCACTAGAAATCACAGCCTCCTGGGGCGGACGGTTGTTGATACATTTTGACAACTTATTGATTATTTAAAATTAATTAATTATTATTCTTTGGCTATTACCTAGTCCTTATCTCACTTATATATAATATCACAGTTTTTTTGCGGGGGGGTGGGAGTATAGTTGATTTACAATGTTGTGTTAGTTTCAGGTGTACAGTAAAGTGATTGTTATACATATACAGATATTCATTCTTTTTTAGATTCTTTTCTCATATAGGTTATCACAGAATATTGAGTAGAGTTCCCTGTGCTATACAGTAGGTCCTTGTTGGTTATCTGTTTTATATAGAGTAGTGCATGTATGTTCATCCCAAACTCCTAATGTATCCCTCCCCCTTCCCTTTCCCCTTTGGTAACCATAAGTTTGTTTTCCATGGCTGCGAATCTATCTCTGTTTTGTAAATAAGTTGATTTGTGTCATTTATTTAGATTCCACATGGAAGCAGTATCATGTTATTTGTCTTTCTGACTTACTTCAGTATGATAATCTCTAGGTCCATCCATGCTGCTGCAAGTGGCATTATTTCATTCTTTTTTATGGTTGAGTGGTATTCTGTTGTATATATGTAGCACATATCTTATTTATCCATTCCTCTTTCGGTGGACATTTAGGTTGCTTCCATGTCTTGGCTATTGTAAATAATGCTGCTATGAACTTTGCGGTGCATGTATCTTTTCTAATTAGACTTTTCATCTTTTCCTGATATATGCCCAGGAGTAACTCTATTTTTAGTTTTTTAAGGAACCTCCATACTGTTCTCCATAGTGGCTGTACCAATTTACATTCCCACCACCAGTGCAAGAGGGTTCCCTTTTCTCCACACCCTCTCCAGCATTTACTGTTTGTAGACTTTTTTAATGATGGTCATTCTGACCTGTGTGAGGTGATAGCTCACTATAGTTTTTATTTGCATTTCTCTGATAATTAGTGACATTGAGCATCTTTCCATGTGCTTTTTGCCATCTGTATGTCTTCTTTGGAGGAATATCTATTTAGATCTGCCCATTTTTGATTGGGTTGTTTGTTTTTTTGACATAGAGCTGTATGAGCTGTTTGTATATTTTGGAGACTAATCTGTTGTCGGTAACTTCATTTGCAAACAGAGTTCAAATCTCGATGGGACCTCCCACTATGGATATAAAAGTGGACAACTCTCTGAGCCTCAGTTTCCTTATCTATAAAATAGTGTCTGATATTAACACCAACTTCACCCAGTTGCTGTGAGGACCAAATGAAATGTCCTGGAGTAAAATGCTGGGACATAGGAGGCTGGTAATCTAAGTTAGTTCTTCCTTCTGTCACTTTCACTTCAGGTAGGTTATTCACCAGTGCATTAGGTAGCCATATAATGAAACTGTATGCAGCCTTTAAAATGGTATTTGTAGAAATAAATATATGTATATATATTTTTTAATGTGGTAAAACGTTCATAGTAGAGTGTAAGAAAAGGTATAGTTTGCAAAGCAGGCTTTTCACTGTTCAGTATTATTCTCTCTCTTCCTCTCTCTCTCTCTGCATATACGTAGCATCTTTGTGTGTTTTTATGTGCATATGAAAAAAGAAACAATGTCCATGTTAATTATTTCTGAGTGGAGAGAAATCAGTTTAATTTGTTCTTCTTGGAATTTCCTATGCATTTTTAAACTTTGTTCTTTCTGTTTCTATTTTTTAACAGGTTTTTGGGGGTGTGTGTGTGTGTGTGTACAAAAAATCTAAAGTAATAAAGGCATTTTTAATCCTCAAATAGATTAAGCACTTGTGTTGAATATTGCAGATTTGGGGTGTTTTGCTAGTTTGTCTTTCTGGAGTGACCCATATTGACTAAATTTCAAAGTTGTCATTGGATTGTTACCTGTTGCCTGTAATATCTTTATATAGGCAGCCAGTGACGCAATGCTTAATTCAGGAATTTGGTAGAGTTTCTGTGTGCAAAGGTGTACAGTAATATTACTGCAATGTATGATATTTTAGCATCCTAAATACACACTTTTAAAATCGACCCCTAGTATATGTTTTTAAACAAATGATAGTTTAATGTAAATAGCAAACTTTGTCTTCTGTTTTTAATGTGGCTTTTGAGTTGTGGTTGCTTACTTTCCTCTTTTCTCTGGCAAATTTAATGTTACTACTGTTACTTTTAAAAAGAACCTATTTATCCCTTCAGTCTTTTGATAAGCCTGAGATCTTTAGATATAGTATTCACAAGAAAGTTATGGTGCTACTGCTATGAGAGTCTAAAAGGGTAATTTTATGATAATAATGCTCCATATAAATGACAATCCTTAGGCACTCTCTTAGTATTTCCCCCAATATGGATCAGTCCATGAATTTCTGAGAAAGATTAAAAATACATTTTAAACTTCTTTAAACTTTTAAAATCTTAAATGCTTAACTCTTTTAAATGTGTGACACCATCCATCACAATTTTATATTGAGACATATAATAATGTAGAATCTCAGCTCGCTGTCCACTTGTAAAAATGGGAATAGACTTGGAGAAATAAGCAATTTCCCAACAGAAAATTGGAAATTCTGCCCACCAGTTCCAGGTGACCTGCCATCAATCAGTGTTAAATTCTCTGGGGTTATTGTTGAAGGGTATTGCTATTAGTTAAAGGGCTTCACTGGTGACTAATGATATATAACCAATACATTGAGGAACTATAGAAACCCCCCGAATGTGTAATTGTCTGGCAA
>NW_021147556.1:0-266 GCF_002837175.3 Physeter macrocephalus
TGCTAAGATATGCTGGCGCTGCGTAGTTACTCACGTAGGATATGTAGGTACATGCAGATGTGTGATCTGCAGGACCTTGTACGTATATATATTTGTGTATATACTGACTTGACTTGGATGAGAATTTCTACAATTTACGACAGTGTAGGCATCCTTGCTCGCACTACTATTGCCGAGGCCAGTAACCCTGCAGTTGCTTCTGGTGTCGGTGCTGCTGTGGGTGCTACGTTGCTGCTGAGCTGCTTGTTTGCGGCAGTTGATGCTGG
>NW_021147556.1:5030-5691 GCF_002837175.3 Physeter macrocephalus
GTGCACCAGCCAGAGAAGGAGAGGTGTGGGATGATCGCTGCCGCAGACAGGATGTGCAAGAGACAGCAGTGCTAACGTTGCAGTACGCGAGCGCGAGACAGCAGTAGCAGCACCTACGCAGCTGCAGCAACGATGGCAACAACGTTGCGCAAGTAGCATCAGCAGGTACTACTAGCAGAGAAAGACATACCCCAAGAGAGAAGCCGCAACGGCCACAAGGCCGCAGTAGAAGCATAAAGCGTGTGCAGTCTGAGATAGTGAAAGCGGGGCACTCTTTCCAAAAGTCCTCTGTTCTGCAAAAATGCTGCTGCAGCAGCAGGAAGCCAGATTGCCTGCAGCACGGGAGAGAACCTTGCTTCCAGCACGGGGGCAAGCTTCTCTCTGCTGATGCACAGTGCTAAGATATGCTGGCGCTGCGTAGTTACTCACGTAGGATATGTAGGTACATGCAGATGTGTGATCTGCAGGACCTTGTACGTATATATATTTGTGTATATACTGACTTGACTTGGATGAGAATTTCTACAATTTACGACAGTGTAGGCATCCTTGCTCGCACTACTATTGCCGAGGCCAGTAACCCTGCAGTTGCTTCTGGTGTCGGTGCTGCTGTGGGTGCTACGTTGCTGCTGAGCTGCTTGTTTGCGGCAGTTGATGCTGG
>NW_021147556.1:6732-7638 GCF_002837175.3 Physeter macrocephalus
AACAGATGCAGCAAGAGGTGTTGGAGCATCAGCAGTTATGGGAACAGGCGCTGCTGCAGCAGGCGTCGTGTGTCTGCATATTCGTGTCCCTACCGCAGCAACTATCGGCTGCTGCAGCCTCGCCCAGGGAGACAGAGGAGAACTGCAGCAGAAGAACGTCAGTCGAAGATGGTACAGAAGAGCGGCAGTGGCGAAGCGTCACGTCTGCTGTGCAGAACAGCGCTCGCAAGTATGTGCTGCTGCTGACGCCCTTTCCATGTGTAGAAACTATATCTATGTACAACGTGGATTATAGAAATATTCTGTTTTCTTCCTATATCAATACGCCACAAATATTTATTTCTCGTACTATTTTGATATTTCTTGGCAATACAAAATGTAATACAACGAATCGTTTCAATGTAACGTCTACTCCAGTGCTGCACCTAGGAACTCTTCTGTAGACGAGGTGTCAGTCTCTGGCTCTCCTCTGTATCAAAGAAGCCGATCTGGACATCTCTCTATTCATAGGTGTGTCTACGCTTGTATGAATTTTGAAGCACTCAGTGTGCCGGTGTACATGCGGTCCATAACATGTGTGCTTTATATATGTGAACTCACCTTTGTAGACTCGTTCATGCAAAGGAAGGAAAGCACTGCATATTCATATACAGAGAGAGGGACGGAGGTAGATCTACATATATACATTCCAACATGGAGAGAATCAGAAGTTCAGGTCGCGGCGCTTTTGCTTCTGCTCTCCTCAGCTGCAGCTGATTCCCTCCTTGTGTCACTGCCCCCGCCCTGTTGCTTGTGTCATTCTGCTGCTGCTGCTGCCTCCGAACCCCAGCAGCACATGCCTCTCTCTAACAGGTGCACACCTGCTCTGGTTTGTCTCTGCTGCTGCTACTGCTGCGATTGTTGTCT
>NW_021147556.1:12882-13160 GCF_002837175.3 Physeter macrocephalus
TACGTACGCGTGCCTCGTTCTGTCTGCTCCTGCATGCGTCCATGTGCACACATGTTAATCACTAACGTACAGAGAGAGAGAGGGGTTCGTTGCAGACCGCGCAGCTGAGGAAGGGAAGTCAGAGGGCCAGGCAGCAGCAACGCGAGTGTGGGGAAATACGGGCAAGCCAGCAGCAAAGGCAGCAGCACCAGCAGCAGGGGGAATGGTCTCAGCGCGGAAGCTGCAGCTGCACCCCTCCGATCGGCGGGGAACACAGCACTAGTACCCTATGCACAACA
>NW_021147557.1:0-5864 GCF_002837175.3 Physeter macrocephalus
ACTCCACTTATCACTGCATGCATAGTCTCTCGTGTACTCTGCAACTGCCGGCACCCGTCTTACTGGAGAATACATATTGTGCGCCTTAGATTGAAACTCAGGCCGGTTTCCGAGTGCTCCGGCTACAGGCAATGCGTGTCCTCTCCACGTCAGTGCAACCGCCATGAGTGTGCACAGCAATGGTACTTGAAATTCCTATTTTGCTCAACCAGCAGGTATCACATACGTTGAAGGTCCGCTTTATCTAGTACGACGTGGAATGTTTCAGTCAGCATCTGGTGTTTTTCTGGACGCTCGTAAGAGTCCCTTTGATCTACTTTTGCCACTCGAGGCAATTCTAAATTCACGCAGTGGGGCAAGCGTAGGGGACACTTTCAGGCGGTCCCTAGCCTTTTAACGACACGAAGTCGCAGCATGTAGGACTTCTGCAGCACCATGGAACATACGCATGAATATATAAAGCGACTTGACGTTGTTGACAAGCGAGCTACTTGCCCTGGTTGAAGCGCTCGTGTTCTCCTGTGGCATGCTTCCTTCCTCTTTAGTTGGTTTGCATGCAGAAATATTGACGGTCACGTTGTTCACCAAGTGTGCGCAGCTTCGCTGGCCTTAAGAGATCGACTACTCTCGGACCGGTAGTATATAAATAGATTTACTTTCCAAACACTACATGAGCCGAAAGATTCTAACCAGACCACACCGTCGTGACGGCTAACATGGTCGCGCCATTATTCCGATGTGGCAAGACTGTTTTCACGGTAAACGGAGTGTGCAAACGACAGTCTTTGCCTACCTCCTCTGCAGCTCTTTATTCCGCACTGTACTCTACGGCCCGTAGAAGCCTTGCGACGTCCCCAGGCCCTCGTTTAGCCATCCATGCGATTACGGACTTTAAGATGACTGCTTACCAATGGCTGTATAAGATGCAAATCACGCCACCACATTCACCAATCATCGGCGTACCTGATCCGATGGAGAATTCAGAAACGTCCTTGTCTTCTTTGACGTAACAACAAATCACATTGGGACCTAACAGGGAACCCGGAGATTTGCAACGCGACTTCGTGTAGTCACAGAGTGCGAAGCAAACTCGGAGCCTGACATAGAACGCTTTGGGCGCACTATGCACTCTTCTTCCCCCTGTTTCTTCAAAAGAAGCATCAGCTGCTCCCTCAGCGTTGACGTCTGAACGTGCAGTGCTCACTTTTGGCTGTATGTGCTGCAGCGCGTGTCACAATCTTCAGCAGTCATTGACCTATTTGTCCATTAGAGGAGTCAGGAACGGCACAGTTTCCTTCCGACGTGAGAACAAATCATATTTGGGAAAGGGAACATAGACATTTGTAAAGCGACTTTATTGAGTCACGGAGTGCGATGCAAACTCGGAGCCAGACATGTAACGCCTTGGGTGCACTATGCATTATGCTTCCCTCTGTTTCTTCAAGAGAAGCACCGCCTACTACTTCCAGCGCTGGCGTCTCAACGAGCATTGTTTACCTCCTCCTGTTCGCTCCGATCAAAGAATCAAGAATGGCCTTTCTTTCTGACGTAATAACAAATCATAGTGGGGCCTAACCGGGAACCCAAACATGTTTGAGGACGTGACTCCGTGTAGTCACCAAGTACGAAGCGAACTCCGAGCCTGAGATGGAAGGCTTCGGACCCACTACGTAGTTTGCTCCCCAGTCTCTCTTAAGGAGAAGCATCAGCTACTGCTCTCGGCGCTGAAGTCCTAATGTGCAGTGCTTACCAATGGCTGTATAAGATGCAAATCACGCCACCACATTCACCAATCATCGGCGTACCTGATCCGATGGAGAATTCAGAAACGTCCTTGTCTTCTTTGACGTAACAACAAATCACATTGGGACCTAACAGGGAACCCGGAGATTTGCAACGCGACTTCGTGTAGTCACAGAGTGCGAAGCAAACTCGGAGCCTGACATAGAACGCTTTGGGCGCACTATGCACTCTTCTTCCCCCTGTTTCTTCAAAAGAAGCATCAGCTGCTCCCTCAGCGTTGACGTCTGAACGTGCAGTGCTCACTTTTGGCTGTATGTGCTGCAGCGCGTGTCACAATCTTCAGCAGTCATTGACCTATTTGTCCATTAGAGGAGTCAGGAACGGCACAGTTTCCTTCCGACGTGAGAACAAATCATATTTGGGAAAGGGAACATAGACATTTGTAAAGCGACTTTATTGAGTCACGGAGTGCGATGCAAACTCGGAGCCAGACATGTAACGCCTTGGGTGCACTATGCATTATGCTTCCCTCTGTTTCTTCAAGAGAAGCACCGCCTACTACTTCCAGCGCTGGCGTCTCAACGAGCATTGTTTACCTCCTCCTGTTCGCTCCGATCAAAGAATCAAGAATGGCCTTTCTTTCTGACGTAATAACAAATCATAGTGGGGCCTAACCGGGAACCCAAACATGTTTGAGGACGTGACTCCGTGTAGTCACCAAGTACGAAGCGAACTCCGAGCCTGAGATGGAAGGCTTCGGACCCACTACGTAGTTTGCTCCCCAGTCTCTCTTAAGGAGAAGCATCAGCTACTGCTCTCGGCGCTGAAGTCCTAATGTGCAGTGCTTACCAATGGCTGTATAAGATGCAAATCACGCCACCACATTCACCAATCATCGGCGTACCTGATCCGATGGAGAATTCAGAAACGTCCTTGTCTTCTTTGACGTAACAACAAATCACATTGGGACCTAACAGGGAACCCGGAGATTTGCAACGCGACTTCGTGTAGTCACAGAGTGCGAAGCAAACTCGGAGCCTGACATAGAACGCTTTGGGCGCACTATGCACTCTTCTTCCCCCTGTTTCTTCAAAAGAAGCATCAGCTGCTCCCTCAGCGTTGACGTCTGAACGTGCAGTGCTCACTTTTGGCTGTATGTGCTGCAGCGCGTGTCACAATCTTCAGCAGTCATTGACCTATTTGTCCATTAGAGGAGTCAGGAACGGCACAGTTTCCTTCCGACGTGAGAACAAATCATATTTGGGAAAGGGAACATAGACATTTGTAAAGCGACTTTATTGAGTCACGGAGTGCGATGCAAACTCGGAGCCAGACATGTAACGCCTTGGGTGCACTATGCATTATGCTTCCCTCTGTTTCTTCAAGAGAAGCACCGCCTACTACTTCCAGCGCTGGCGTTTCAACGAGCATTGTTTACCTCTTCCTGTTCGCTCCGATCAAAGAATCAAGAATGGCCTTTCTTTCTGACGTAATAACAAATCATATTGGGCCTAACCGGGAATCCAAACATGTTTGAGGACGTGACTTCGTGTAGTCACCAAGTGCGAGGCAAACTCCGAGCCTGACACGCGATGCTTTGGGCGCGCGATGGGATTCTGTTTCCCATGACCGCTCTAAGAGAAGCATCAGCTTACTCCTTTCGGCGCGGCATCTCAACGTGCAGCTCTTACCTTTCGCTATACGAGATGCAACACCTGTTACTACGTTCACCAATCATCGCTGTATGTGCTCCGCTGGTCGATTCAGTGACGGCAACGTCTACATTTGACGCGAAACCAGTTATATCGCGACCAGTGTTGGAAAAGAGATATCTGTGGGTTTAGGTTGGTCCAATAACTGCATCTGATGTTACTTCTTTGAAACATACTCCATCTCTTTGCCCAGCAGCCTGACGAAGTACTCTACCGTCCTACACTGCAAGACTCTGCAACGCTATGCATCGATGTTTGCATTGTAATCCACCCTCAGCCTCACGCTGGAATCCTGTTCCTTGAAATTAGCGGTGCTGCAGTTCAATGCAACAGATCCGTGGATCCCAATGCGCCATCTGCCTGTCGCCACGGCCGCAACTGCCTCTCTTGAGTACACGTATAGACGGCTTTGTATTCAGGTGCGTTTATGGAGTGAATAAACAATCGTTGCTCGGCGCAGGCTCTTTTCAGGAAAATTTCCAACAATGTGGAATCAGTAAACAACGCAGGATACGATTTTACGGGGCGGTTCATATTCAGTCTAAAGAGTGCCATCTTCATGCACCGTTTAGCCTGTCTTTTCTGGAGTTTGCATTCAATTCGTACACTTCGTTCGTAGAAATAATAGAATCTGCAATTTAGTAACCCTGACTTCTTTACAAAGCTCAATAAGTGCATACGAAACCACTTTACTATCAACGAGCAGATCCGCACACTATCTTTGACGTGTCGCATGGATTGGTGTCACACTCGTAGTAGCGAATAATAACGTGATAGTCACACAGTAATATCTTTTCACGATCCCAGAAGCTTCCACATGCTCAACACACACCTCATGGCGTGTTTCATTCCGCATCAATTCGATTTCGACCGCAACGAGACTTCCTATTTCAGGTCAATCGCAGTTCGTCTTTCCTTCACCTGCTTTGGAGAATAGTAACGCCGCGCAAACAACCATCGTAGCTACAAGGGGAAACGTCTTCCATGCGCTACCGCAAGCGTACTGCTAAGTACTCCTCGTAAACACTTCTACAGTGTTTCTGCTATCCTTCCGGACCGTAACGAGAACCGTTCTCGCAGATGCTTTACTCGACATGGTAGCCGAGAGCCACAAGGCATGATAAAATACCGCATCTGTGCAAGGAAAAGCGTACACTGTTGCTTTCGACTCCTCGCTTGCACCGCAAGTGAAAAACGTGTTACGCGTCGGCTGCTCCTGTCTGCGCATGCACTCGTCTATCAGCGGTTGGCCGTCGATTCTCTGTACGAGCTTCAGGGTTCTCGCTCTTCTAATCTCAGCCTTCCGTCTTCCACCGGCGGCGCACATCGCTGCCTCAGCGGCCCCGCCCCGGCTTGCTCTCGACGACAAAAATTTCAACACACACTGTTGCGTCAACTTCGTCTTGCACAACAAGTACTCTGTTTTGACGCATAGAAGCAGTTCCATCGGTTCTGATTCCGCACACGACTGACAACTTCCGTCGTATAACGGACATCATGATTTATGGACAGTAATTTCTCTAGGGGTGTTACCTTGATATATATAGGGAGCAGAACTTCATCGGGCCCGCTCTCGTTAGTGGGCTCTTCTTGCCCGTGACTGCTTTCTTCGATCTCCCGATTTGGGACCACCTGGAGAACAACACCACGTAGCCAAACGAGTAAAATTTTGCACTTGATGACCTGATACTACCCCTGCAAGGATCCATATGTCGTCGAAGAAGTGAGCATATCTCACCCCTAGCTGAGGTTACAGTGACATTCGACAAAAGTGGCCACCATCGTGGACTGTAACTCCCCAAGAATGACCTAGCTTTGATAACTAATCAGCCACGTATAAGCACAAAATCGTGCACGTTTCGTGGATCACGAAATCTTGTCAAACGTCAGAACCGTTGTAGGGCTTCAAATTTGTGATTCGTACGCGTCTCGCAGAACAGGAACAAGAAGTAACGGTTTGAGTACATGAATAGATATGTGATTGTCTGTGACGCTTGCCTGTCTATTGCATAAAACTGCCGGGTCTCCGCTGGCAGCAGTTCCTTCCATCAACTTTTGGCCTTTACTTTACACTCGTTTCTAAGGAGTACCGGTAAAAAACTGAGGAACCACCACTCCGCCGAGCAGCTATACTCGAGTTGGGAGCGATGGGCACAGGCCACAGAGCACCCGACCCTGTTCTCCATTATGTGTTCCTAATTCCCCCATTTTGCGGTTTCGCCGACGTCACTGCTGCGCAGCGGTAACCGACGGGGCCAGTGAGCTTTGGCTCAAGCATATGGGGAACACATGAGAATTGAGAGAGGTTTGCAGCACAATACAACCCTGAAGGCCTCACTTACAATACGGGGGTGTTATATTCTTCTCCGGGGGAGTTTCAGTTAACAAATAGAGGACAATCAAGGCCCG
>NW_021147557.1:6390-7333 GCF_002837175.3 Physeter macrocephalus
ACGTAGTCGCCGGCTACCTGGTGCCAACGAAACAAAGAGCATCCATACCACGTCAGATAGCCTCGTCGGATTGGCTCACCCCTACTCTGCAGTGAAGGATACAAAACAACAGCGCCTCTCCTGTGAAAGTCAGCCAGCATGAGAGGGTAGTCGTCAGTATAACGTGGCTTAAAGAAGACCTCGCACCTGAACACTTACTTGCCGGTACCTGACGATATGGGATGAAGGGCACACGGTTCACCTAATTGTTGCAGAAAATGACCAAATTTCTTCTCCACGTTGGAGTTTTCCTTAAATTCGCATACACTGCTATTGGACAACTTGTCTCTGCTCTGTTACACATGTAAGCATTACCTAGCGTTAACGCCGCCGTCATCATAGCCAAAACAGCTGCGACAGCTGCGGCAATACCAACTTTAAGTTTAGACCATTTGCCTGGACTGCTTGGGGATTTCTTTGCTTTCCTTCTTTCTGTAGTCGCCTCATGCCACCTCGTGCCGCGTGTCGACGTCGGCGTGATACCCTCCTGTCTTGAGTTCTCCGTGTTTGTATTCTCCATGTTTGGAGGAGTACATTAAACAAGTCGTCTGGCAGCGCTTTAGAGTGTTTGAAGGTATCCAAGTTCTTGTGGTATAGTCGCGTGCGCTTGCTAAAATTTACTCATAACGGCACTTCATAATTCCTCACAAAAGCTTGCTGGCGTTGTGCGCCTCAAGATCACGTCAGATTTCTACCTGCTATGGAGGATTGCGTGTTGAACGGCTCTGCAAATATTTCAGTCCACTGCATTGACGCGCGCACTTTACTGCAGCGTGAAGTCCCACTGTAAATAGCATACGTATTAAAACAAAAGTACGACGGCTTACAATTTTAAAGTCTGGTGTTACCTGACAGATGCGTTCGCGGCGTGTCTACCAGGGGTTATGGAGACGCACAAGGGACT
>NW_021147557.1:9175-9739 GCF_002837175.3 Physeter macrocephalus
ACCGCAGGCGTCGAACAGGGGAAGACGGACTTGACTCGTAAATTTTTGTAAGGCAGTCACTTGGTACCACTGTAAGGATTGTTTTTCTGCGACAACAACGGGCAGCGGGTACGAACACGACCTGGGGTCGGGCCATAACAGCACGAGTTTCGAAAACGAAGTGTTATGTGCACCGAGATTCCATCAGGGCCTTGCATCATCTAGAAACCCGTACGCCCTGGGGTCTCGCCAGTGGCCCACGATCCTTATCCGCCGTGTCGCAACCATAGACTTCCGCTGCCAGTGAATAGCAGCCACATGGGATGAGCGAACCACCGTATGTAGCCGACGTGAGCCAACACTGAAAGAGACGTAATTTTGCGCAGGAGCGGCGGTATCGAGAGTTTTCCTCCTCTGCGACTGCAACAATGGCATTCTGGAAGGCAACAGGAAAGGAAAAGGACGTGACGGAGGCAGATAGTGTCATTCGGAGATACACTGAAACGGTAATGCACATGCTGCAGGACGCGCACCAAGAACAGCAGGATGTGTTGACTGGAACGGATCAGTTGGCCGTGAAGGGGA
>NW_021147557.1:12967-13157 GCF_002837175.3 Physeter macrocephalus
CGCAAAACAAAGATATGTTCACCGGGGTGCCTACTATACTTAACAGACGTATCGACATATTTGCGCACGTGTGTGGAGGAGGAGCCGGGCAGCCATACAGTATATATGTAATCGTACTCATACGGGGTGGTGGAGTATACGGCAACACCTTCATTCACGTGGATAAAACTGTGTACAATGATAAGAGAAC
>NW_021147558.1:0-2804 GCF_002837175.3 Physeter macrocephalus
CCCCATGGGCTGAGCCAAGGCTTCCTCAGGGCCGGACACCTGCTCAACTATGCCATCTGGCCAATCCCGCTCCCTCTCTGCCCTGTCAAAGAGGTTGACACCTAATGTGCACCCTGCTTGCCAAAATCCATCTTAATATTCACTTCCAGAGAAACTGACTTGTGACGGGGGGAAAGCAGTGATGAGAGGGATTTGGGAGATAGACAGCTCCGTAGTTGACAATAACACGGACCCCTCCACGGGCTAGGTGGAGCACCCATAATGTCTGAAATAGGTGAAGCTCCAGGTGTGCAAACTCTCACAGGTGACAGGGTAGTAATTGCTAGTCACCATCGAAACAAGCAGAGGAGCTTCCTGGTAGAAAAAAGCAGAAAAAGCTGAACCCCCCCCCCCACAGACCCATTCTTTTGATAAAAGATATTTTCACATATTGAGGTATGGGGAATTCGTCTGGCTTATAAAGGAGTTAACTTGAATGTTACGCATACTAAAACAGCTGCGTGGCTTATCAAACATACACTGTGCTTCTGCTTCTTTAAATTTTATTTATTTATTTATTTATTTATTTATTTATTTATTTCCGGTACGCGGGCCCTTCTCTGCCGTAGACTCTTCTGTTGCGGAGCACTGGCTCCGGACGCGCAGGCTCAGCCGCCATGGCTCACGGGCCCAGCCGATCCGCAGCATGCGGGATCTTCCCGGACCGGGGCATGAACCCATGTCCCCAGCATCGGCAGGCAGACTCTCAACCCCTGCGCCACCAGGGAAGCCCCTGTGCTTCTGCTTTAATTATTAAAGAAAAGAGTGCATTGACCAGAAGTAACAAATGTCCATGTTAAAAATAAAGATGAAATACCTCCCTTCCTGGGACTCCAATGCTGAGGCTCCTTCAGTAATAAGCCTCACTTCCCAGGTGCAAAGGCCAAGCTGACTCGCTGTGTATGGGCTGATCTGTTTTTTGTTTGTTTGTTTTGTTTTTGTTTCTGTTTTTTTTTTTCCCCTGAAACCTTAAAGGAATGTATCCCTGACTTGCTTAATGTTCTTTGTTCTGACAATATATAAAACTGTACTGAAAATCATGCTTCCCTGGGACAGATTCTCAGAGCTATCTGAGGGGTTGTCTTCCAGGCTATAGTTCACAGTTTGGCTCACATAAGACGCTTTTCTATTCCTATTATAGACTGTTTATTGATTATTTTCATCAACAATTTATTAGTTAAAGTAGCCAGGCTCCGATTCCCAGAGGACGTTAGTCAGCCACCCACCAGAGGTTTGTTAGTCCGTGGGAGGTTAGGGTCGTGAGAAGGACCCTAGCGTTGTAGTGGATTCAGGAGGATGCCCCAGAGCGTGGAAGCCCACACTATTCCGACCCCTGTGAGCCTGCAGAAATGGCCAACCGTCCGTCTGGAGACAAGTTGCCGCCCCTCCGTTCTGTTCTTGCAAAGAGAATGAGTGCTTCGTCTCTTCTTCCTGCTCAACTTCCGCCCTTTCAGCTACCAGCCCCGGGAAGAAATTGGTAAACCCAAACAGCCCCCCAAATTGCCGCAGTGCTCACATGAATAGTTGGAGGAAGTAGTTGAAAAAGCAGGAGTGAGATTTCCCTGGAGCCGGAAAAATGCGGCCAGATGCGTCACCTGCGGGTAGCGACCCCAGCTGCCACCGTCCCTTTGGCCTTCCAGGTGTAGGGGGTCTGCCGGATCCTTGCTAAACCTATTTTTCCCCATTCCCTGGCCTTCCCTATCATCACCCCTTCACCTTGAATCATGTTCAAGAATTTTGATTGAAAAGAAAATGTGTTCAGCTACATCCGGTGGAAAACCTGCTATTAAGGGTATTAAGAACAAGTAGAACCATTCCCAGGCGTTGAACCACGGCTTCATCCAATCGTGCCTAAGAAGGAACCAGGTAAAGAGTGGGACTCCATGAACAGATGGAAATCTTTACAGTGACTGGAGAGTTACTCTATTTAGAAAAAGAGAAGTGTCTTTTTATCCAATCCCAAGGTTATTCCACACACAAAGAGGTAAAAAAGGCCCTTTTTCTACACCAGCAGGTGGATAAAGGAGCCATCAAATTTGTACTCAGAGGAGTTGATATCACGTGTCTAGGCTTAGCTTCTCCAGGAACTAAGCTTTGCTCCGCTGCAGCATATAGGATTGTTGCAATTGAGGCAGAAGGAAAACAGCTTGCTCTGCGTGCTGCAGTCATGAAGATGTCTGCAGATGATGTTGAGTAAGTCAACTCAGCAACTGGCATTGAAACATATATTATTTAAAAGATGGGATGTGACATGTAAAAGCATATCAATAAGCCTGAGAAGAATGGACTTGGGCTCCACATGGATGCGGTGCAATATCTGTGTTGGTTTGGGTGTGTGACAGCATGACGACAACGCCCCTGTGATTATGCTGAGTAAATTCAATACATACCGAAAAGAGAGCCCAACAAACAAGTGTTGCCACCTTGCTTGGAAACAGTGCAGACGAGCTGCCCCTGTGTCCTCTCCTGGCCATCAGGCTATAACTCTCCCGAAAGAGCTTCATGACCCAGCCAGTGTGCTGGTGGGGCTGCGAGAATTCTCAGTGTGTCAGCTGAGGTGCCCTCATGTGAGCGTCTGGACAGGACCGAGCGGGGAAGAGTCAAGTGTCGGGGCGCTGAACTGGCTGGGGGCTTCTCTCTCGGCATCCCTGCTAAGTCAGAGCCCCTCTCAGCCCTTCATGGTGGAGAAGAGAGACGAGGAGACGCATCAGCCCCTACACACGGACAGGCAGCTCCCGGCTCCTGCGGACTTCCAAAGCCTCATG
>NW_021147558.1:3875-6911 GCF_002837175.3 Physeter macrocephalus
GTGGAAGAGAATGGGTCTTTATTTAAGGATTAAAGAGAGAACACACTCAAAGCCCAAATAATGAAACCCTCACTGCACAGTAGTCACTAGAATATTCCTTGAGCGCTCGTTGGGTTTAAGCCAGCCTGGAAATCAGTTATTTGTCTAAAATAAGTGAGAATTTATGCCAGGTTCCTAGAAAATACATGTTTTAATTACTTTGGCTGCCAGTATCTCTCCGGGACAGAAAATGTACATTTTATCCTCAAAGCTCGTTTGAGCCTGTTCTATCATGGATTGGTCCATTAAAAACAAAATTCCCAAATCAATATTTGAAAATACCATTTTTGCATACCTGAAATCTTCCTCCTTTTTGGAGATTTTTCTTTGTCTATCATCTGTTCAACACAGTGTAAAGTAAATACAGTCGAGTCCACAGCAGTAGCCGCTACTCAAGGGGCTCTGGGCTTTGGTCATCAGTAGAGTTGAAATGGAAAAGAGCATGTTTGATGCAGAACCCTAAAGGCATTTTGGTACTGGATAATCTGGATCTACAGAAAGCACATGATAGCCTGATACTGTTTCCTACATCTGTCACAATTTAAAATAATTTTCTAATGTTTTATTTTCTCTAACCTGAGACTGGGAATGTTGGGGACAGAGCATAAATATAACTATTTACATAACTCATTATAAATAGAGTATAATTAGAAAGTATAATGAGACGTGAGTCTAATTCCCCTTCATATGCGAGTTCCTGTGGCTCTCAGAAGATAAGGTTCAGGTTACATTCCTGCTCATTTCTGCAGATTGGACAATAGGTGACACCTTCAGTCAGTTTAAAAAACTGTTCACTGGTTTGGTTTGTTGTTGTTTTTAACCACTTTACCACACTTGGGCAGGAACCTAAATAGTTTGGTGCATAAATGCATTAAGTCCTGGCCATTGTCACGAGAGAATAATTTGAGAAGAGCACAAAGCTATTTAAATAGATCTGTATGAAGTATTTACAAATAACCACAGGAAGAGACTTTGCCTCTCTGTAGATCGAGATTCTCCAATAATGAAATGCGTTTAGGGTTTTGTGTCATAAATACTCTTTGCCACTTTAATTTCTGGTATTGACAAGTCTGCCTGTGACCAGCCCTAAACTAGTTTGTCCTTTGACCCTGGCCAGACACATAGACTATATATAGTTAGGTTTTCTTGTCCGGGGGAAAAAAACCCTTTGACCTAGCTGCTCACAAGTGGAAAACAAAGTATTAGACCTTAAAATGTTCCAGTAGACTGCAGAGCAAACACTCCTGATTCTAGAGACTTCATAGAATGTTTTTAAACCCTTTCAGCCACCAGTTGCTCTTGATTCTGAAAGCTTACTTTACTAGGTACTGTTCACAGTGGAAATGTGTTGAAATCACTGAAGCTATGTTCTGCTCCAGTGCCCAAGGATCCCTACAGACCTGGAAGAGTGACAAAATATTCTGATGGGGTAAATCCAGGGCCTTTAATTTTATTTGAATAAAAACATGTGCACAAACACATTTTAAACCAGACTTCAGGGAGGCCACAGGATCTCTGGGTTCCCTAAGCCCCGCAGATTAAGATCTCCTGACCTGGGAGTGAAAGAACACAAAGGCACCCCTACCACCCTCCCCATTCAGATCTCTGGTCCCACGTCAGCCAAACCTGTGGGAAAGCAGGTGGACGCTCAGCACACGTACTGTCCCAACTGCATGGCGGTCAGACGTGTTATAAGAAGCAGATCCGCCGCACGGCACCTCTGCTTCCTACATCCTGCTGGCCCAGAAGGAGATTTCGAAATAACACAGAGGAGAACATCAACTCAGCAGACCAGTATCGAAGCACAAGGGAGTGGAGAAACAGGAAGCACAAATTAGCCCAGGGAATGACTGACTTCTGACGGTTTTGTTGATAAAAGATGGGGGTGAAGACTTCCTGCTCCCTGCTGATGGCACCTCTGTATCTGCAGGCACTTTCTCTTTGCAACTTCTTGTCAGAAGGCCGATCTCTTCTGTCATCCATAGATCGTCTTCTCCCGCTGTCACCCCTGTAACCTAGGACTGTATGCTGATTGATTCATTGGTTGTTAACACTTCTATAAACGCAGATCTAACTGCCAAGAGTTCAAAATCCCAGTGGTCTGTGAGGTCCCACCACCAATTCACTCCCAAGAGTCATCTCTGAAGTAGGTATAAATGCCACAAACTCAAGATTGAAGATACTACTGTGGGAACCTGAAATAAATTTAGAAAGTTAGAAAGTCTAATTGTAAAGGTATTTGTTTTCCTTTAAATTCTGATAAGAAAATGACCCTCTTGCTTATCTTGTCTAAAGAATAAAGATGGACAGGTACTTACTGAAGAAAAGCTACAAAAGTTGAGACTGAAGAATGGAATTAAAAGAGAATGGTCTCATGCAGAATAACTACCCTGGGTTTGAGAAGTTGAGAGGAAAAAGAAATTGATTCAAGAAAAGACTTATTATTAGAGCTGAGACATATGCCATTTAGTCAAATTTCTTTTTCTGAAGGCCAGATCGCCTTGTACAGACTTGTACAGACACAAGGCTGCAACTACCTTCTCTGCTGATCTACAGAGGGGTCCACAGCCACCACTCCAGACCATCACATTGTGCAGCACTAGAGATGCTCAGGACTCTGTCCTATGTATCACTGGGTAGTGACTCCCAAAAGTTCCATCCACTGGACCTAGCTCTGCATGCTTTTAAACACACTTTAAACCTCTGAAAAGAGCTCTCCTCTCTCCCACATGAAATATCCCCTCACGAGTCACATCTCCTCACTGTCAACTTGGCTGCTAGCTTTACAATCAGTCTTAAGATATGGTCTCCTGACTAATATTTCTTATTATAATAGAGTCAATGGTTTTATACAATATCTTACTGGCATTATTAATATGTCAGATGCAGGGAATGAATTCAAGTATTAAGGCAAATAATTGTCCTCCTAGCCATATGAATTATCTAAGTATTGTCTCATCTGATAATGAATGTACAGAGCCTTTTCATAGGGAAAAA
>NW_021147558.1:8332-9355 GCF_002837175.3 Physeter macrocephalus
AAACCTCCTTGTATACATGGGGCATTCAATTAAGACACCAGAAATTGTGCATATTAGAAGTGGAACTAATCACAAGCCCTAGAATAAAGGATACTCTAGGACTGTACTAAAGGATACTCTAGAACTGTACTAATAAACCTTAAAAATAGGACTTGAAAGGGTCTAAGTGATATGAAAGTAATCGTTTCCTATCAGAAAAAAAAAATTAAAAATTAACACTTTCAAAAACATAGAAAAAAACGCCACTTCTATCACCCAGGAAACTCCAAGGGATTTAGGGGCCTTGTTTGAGACCCCAGGTGAGATAGATATATACATGTATATATACATTAGAATATTCTAGAAATTGACTACTTTCTCGAAAAATATGAATTCTCAAGCCCAATATTTAAAACAACGAAAACAAAATAAAAATAAGCAAGGAAGGATAAAAAATAAAGTTTTTCAACAATTACTTCTGAAAATCACGTATGGGCTATGCAAGTAAAAAAAAAAAAAAGCTGACTACAAAAGTAACAAATAGTTTCAGAGAATCAAGAATAGAAGAATAGAGGAAATCTGTATTTTGTGAAAATAATTTAACCCTGATATCAGACATAAATTGTACAAAACAAAACCACACACCAATTTTACCTGTTGGTGGGAATGTACATTGATACAGCCAGTATGGAAAACAATATGGCCGTTCCTTAAAAATCTAAAAATAAAACTACCATATGACCCAGCAATCCCACTACTGGCCATATACCCTGGGAAAACCATAATTGAAAAAGACATATGCACCCCTATGTTCATTGCAACAGTATTTACAATAGCCAGGGCATGGAAGCAACCTAAGTCTCCATCAACAGATGAATGGATAAAGAAGATGTAGTACATATATAAATGGAATATTACTCAGCCAGTAAAAGGAATGAAATTGGGTCAATTGTAGAGACGTGGATGTACCTAGAGACTGTCATACAGAGTGAAGTAAGTTAGAAAGATAAAAACAAATATCGTATATTAACGCATATATGTGGA
>NW_021147558.1:10365-13146 GCF_002837175.3 Physeter macrocephalus
AGGGGGAAGGTCAGTATATATGTGATTTTGGTGAAGGAGGAGTACGTGCAATCGAGCACATATATTTTTTGCCGAATGGTTCTGTTAGTCTCCTGAAGGTTACTGCTAGTCTCGAGGAGCAGACGTCACCATGAAAGATCTTAGTGTTTTTCTAGATATGAAGGGATACAGAAATTGGGCTCATAAAATCTTCTCCTGAAATTATCTAACTCTCTGAAGAGCTGTCCTGCCAGTTTCCCCAGACCACAGAGTGCCTCATTTCTGCTCTCCACCCTGAACTCCTTTCATGGGTTGTTGAAGGTCAGCGGCTGCAGCAGCTGCACCAGCACATGATTTAATCGTCGAGGTAAATGACAAGTGCCAATTGGTAGCTGACACTAGCGTTACCCTAAATGTAGATTCTAGGTTGAGAGCCTATATGATAAAAGTATTACAATCAATAGAAGCCATTATGGACCATACAATAAGTGGTGATGAAACCCTGGGTAGTTAGTTTTCTTTAAAACGTATTTACATCTTCACTCAAAACCATACATAAAAATAAATTTGATATAAATTTAAACAGGGTTTTATTTAAAAAAAAAAATATATATATATATATATGGTTCCTAGATGGGAAAATCTCAAACATATAAAGGATAGAAGAAAAATTACATAAAAATGGGAAACTTCAAGAGGTTAATATTTGTATGAGTTAATATTTTTACAATTAAAACATTAATACAAACTGATTTAAACACAAAGAATAAAACAGATCTAAAACACACACACGAATGATGTGCACAGAAATTTCCTTTGATTAAATAAAAATACCAACATATAACTTTGATCTCAAAAGTGAAAAATAATACAGTCTTTTCAACCTTTAGGAAAACTTTCAAAACATGGCACAATTAAATCAAAAGTGGTGAACAGCCACATACATAAATTCGTACATTTCTAGAAAGCAGTTTTTAAAGATGTGTTAATCAACCTCTTGTAATTCCACCCTTAGAATTCTACTACTAACAGGGGGAAAAATGATATGGCGACGTGTTTTTACATAGAAAAGGTATTCAAATAGTTTACTTTTAAGATGGAAAAATTGTGAAGAGCCCTAAATCTAGACTCTAAATAGCAAGGAAATGTTTAAACTATATTGCACATGTTCCTGACATAACATTATTCACGCATTATCATAATGTCTATGAAGATATTTAAATACAGGTCAATAAATGCATCATAGCAGCTACCATTTACATTACGTGTTACCTATGTTGAACCATTAACATTGGGAAGCTATTTTAAATCCTTAGAGCAGGTCTGGAAGGTGGATTGTGTCATCTGCAAATCAGAGGCCCAATCTTGCATTCTTTCAATGCATTGTTCCCAAAATTATATATTACATTACATTATATATATGCGGAGAGAGCGAGAAATCAACAATATTTACATGTGAGTTTATTAGGAGTGTAAATATATAAAAATGTTACTAGCTCTTTCTTTGCGATAGAGATGTGCATGATTCTTATTTTCTTGGTACTTTATAAATTTTGACAACACATTACTCACATAATCAGGGTAAAAACCAATTTTAAAACGCTGAAAAATCCAAAATGTAGATGAAAATTTCTGGGATATTATTTTTAATTAGGTAAAGATTTATTGATATTTCTTGGAGTACATTTATTTTAGAGTTGTTTAATCAAGTAAGTTGAAGATGTTGTTAAGACAGTGTGGGGCTCCACCACAAGAAAAGTTGAAAAACTGGCTTTAACCATCTCAGAGAGTCAGGGCCATTACTTCTTTAAATCTATAGTTAGACAGCATGGACTACGGTGTCTATGGAAGTATTAAACCTCCTTTATGGATTTTCATATTTCAAAATGTTGTTCTCCACACCTATTGAAGCTCATACTACATTAGCATTTTTTATAATATTCTATATTTAACTATACAAAAGCCTACAGATTTTTGGTTGCATAATCTGAGAACTGAATTCATTATGAGAAAATGACTCAGTAGAACATGGAGGCCAAGGTAGGCTTTAAACCTTAGTACTCCTTTTTTCCATAATGTGTTATATTAATTATTTTAAAATAATTGTTAAAGTCCTGTTACTTCAATTCCTTCAACTGCAGTTGGTGATCCTTAGGGATCTCCAGATTTAAGGTCATATATGCTCTTTCATAGCCATCTTGGAGAAAGATATTAATACATTGTCAGAGTTGCAATAAGGTATTGCTCTAACATGCCTGACATACAGGGAACAATTTGAACATATTCTGAATCTCACTTGTGTTCACATGTAATTTTGTCCAGAGAAACAGTTGGCAAATGAATGCACAGCTGCACTCAGAGGAACCTAGCCAGGTGGAAAAGCACAAAACACACACTTGCACACACCTCAAACAGCTACCCCACTCACATCAGACGTTACAGATTTTTATGGGATTTCAAATCACCCTTCTCTCACTTCTTCACAATCACCCACAAGCTGCAACCCTTCTGCCACCCAGATTAACCAGCAAACTGCAGGCCCTTTTCAAGATAAAGTGCCATATTTGTTGTGGGTAAATATTTAACCATTTAGCACATATAATTACACTACCATTTTTAATAGGGTTTGTCTTAGTTTGGGCTGCTGTAACAAATATACCATAGACTGGGTGGTTTTGACAACAAACATTTATTTCTCACAATTCTGGAGGCTGGGGAGTCCAAGAACAAGGTGGCAGCACTTTTCTGGTGAGAGCTGTTTCCTAGAGAGGTATTCTCTGGGTGAAGAGCAGAGAAAGCAAG
>NW_021147562.1:0-339 GCF_002837175.3 Physeter macrocephalus
ATAGATGCTCAAAAATCTTGGGGAATAAATAAACATTTATGATAGTAATGCATGTCTATATGTAGTAATGCGTGTCTATATGTGTGTATATATCTCTGTGTCAATTGTCTACGTCACTTTTCAATGTGTTTATAGTTTTCTTATTGATTCTTACTTATTCACAAGAGCCATGTAAAGGGAAGTTATTTATCCTTCATAAATGTCCATTTCTTCTGTGAAATAGGAATATAGGTTCGAACAGGATTAATTAATTACTGTACTAATACATTTTCTGGTACCTAATAAGCACCAGATGCTAGTGTCATTTATCACCATCACCATCAACATCATCATCATCAT
>NW_021147562.1:1967-2504 GCF_002837175.3 Physeter macrocephalus
AAAATTATTAAATAAACAAAGATGGAGGGAAAAAGAACTAAAATTAAACACCCACAGATCAACCTAACCATATAGCAAATGGATAGCATAACAACAAAGACAAATCAAAAATTAAATATAAAGAATTATTCCTAGGGACTTCCCTGGCGGTCCAGTGGGTAAGACTCTGCGCTCCCAATGCACAGGACCCGGGTTGGATCCCTGGTCGGGGAACTGGATCCCACATGCATGCCATGTGGGATCCAGAACTAAGAGTTCGCATGCCACAACGAAGAAGTCCGCATGCTGCAAGTAAAGATCCCCCATGCTGCAACTAAGAAGGCCACATGCCACAACTAAGAAGGCTACATGCCGCAACGAAGATCCTGCAACTGAGACCTGACGCAGCCAAAATAAATAAATAAAATAAATAATAAATAAATAAAATAAGTATTTTTAAAAAAGGAATTAATCCTATACAAATATTGAATCATTACATCATAAATCATAATCTAATGTGATGTTATATGTCAATTATATCCCAATAAAAATTTTTTT
>NW_021147562.1:2913-4267 GCF_002837175.3 Physeter macrocephalus
ATAGGTAGATATGCTCCCCTAGCTCTGTCTACTGAAAGGGCCTAGAAGCAAAGACAACCCCAAAGCAATAAATATAACTATAGCTTCTCCAAATCTTGGATTCCAAATGCCATTTCCCACCAGAAGGATCAGGGCTCCTTAGAGTAATGACTGGTTTTTCCAGGGCGGGGGTAGAAAATGTATAAGCTAAGTGTGGACTAACTTGTTGGGCTAGAAAGCAGGAAAGTACTCAAAAGCTGATGAGGACATAACCAAAGGACTCGAAAACCGCTGGAAAAAGGTACCACTTGCCAAATTTTGCGTAAACTTAATATCAAAAAGACTGGGGAGAGTTGCAGGATACAAGATGAATGTACAGAAATCTGTTGCTTTTCTACACACTAATAATGAACTATCACAAAGAGAAATTAAGGAAACAATCCCCTTTACAATCACATCAAAAAGAATAAAATACCTAAGAATAAACTTAACCAAGGAGGTGAAAGACCTAGACCCTGGAAACTATAAGATATTGATGAAGGAATCTGAAAATGATAAAAAGAAATGGAAAGATATTCTGTGTTCTTGGATTGGAAGAATTCATATTATGAAAATGTCCATACTACCCAAAGCAATCAACAGATTTCATGCAATTCCTATCAAAATACCCATGACATTTTTCACAGAACTAGAACAGATAATCCTAAAATTCATATGGAACCATGAAAACCCCAAATTGCCAAAGCAATCTTGAGAAAAAAGAGCAAAGCTGGAGGTATCACACTCCCTGCCTTTAGACTATACTACAAAGCTGCAGTAATCAAAACAGCATGGTACTGGCAAAAAAACAGACACATAGATCAATGGAATAGAATACAGAGCCCAGAAGTAAACCTACACACTTGAACTATGAGAAAAGAGGAGAGAATACACAATGGAGAAAAGACAGTCTCTTCTGCTGAGAAAATTGGACAGCTAAATGTTCTAAGAATGAGATTACAATACTTCCTCACACCATATGTGAAAATAAACCCCAAATAGGGAGTTCCCTGGTGGGCTAGTGGTTAGGATTCCGGGCTTTCACTGATGTGGCCCAGTTCAGTCCCTAGCAGGGGAACTGACATCCCACAAGCCACATGGTGCAGCCAAAAAATAACAAAACAAAAACAAAACAAACAAACAAACAAAAAAAACTCAAAGTGGATTAAAAACCTAAGTGTAAGACCTGAAACCATAAAATTCCTGGAAGAAAACATATGCAGACCACTCTTTGACATAAAGAGTGGCAATATTTTTTGGATCTGTCTCCTAAGGCAAAAGAAATAAAAGCACAAATAAACAAATGGGACCAAATTAAACTTAAAGGCTTTTGCAC
>NW_021147562.1:5663-6451 GCF_002837175.3 Physeter macrocephalus
AAGGACACATCACTTAGGTAGTATTCATGCCAAAAAATGCATAATCAGACACCTAATCTCAAGGATACAATAAAAAAATACAAATTGTGGGACATTCTGCAAAACAACTTTTATTGCCACAAAAGAAAAAAAAAAACTTGAAGAACGTGTTCTAGAATAAAGGACAATTCAGAGACATGACAACTAAAAGCAACGCATGATCCTCGATTGAATCTTAGATCCAAAAAAACAAAACAAAAGCTCAGCTACGCTGGACATCATTAGCATTACTGGGGAAACCTGCAATGAGAACTATGTATTAGACAATAGCATTACATCAATGTTCATTTTTTGAGTGTGATGATTATGTGGGAGAATGTTATTCTCCTTAAGAGACACCTGATGAAGTTTCTAGGGGGAAAGTGTCTTGATGTTTGCAATTTATTCTCAAATGATTCAGCAAACTTTTAAAAGTATAAACATATAAGAGAGTGATGAAGCAAATGTGGCAAAACATTAAGAACTTGTGAAATCGAAGTGAAGGGTACACGGTATTCATTGTGTTATATCTGCAACTTCTCTGTAGACTAGAAATTTTTCAAAAATAAAAATTGGGGTATAAAAAATAATATCCTACTTCAAACTTGACCAAAAAAGAACTCATCAATGTGTCTTACCATACTGAGACTGAAAGTCAAACTCCTTCTCTTGGTCTATCAGCTTTGCTTGACAAGCTACTAATCATTCATCAGGTTCCAGATTAGAAGTTATTTCCCTTGGAAAGCCTTCCTAAACACCAAAGCCAGGAT
>NW_021147562.1:8441-9194 GCF_002837175.3 Physeter macrocephalus
AGTCTGTGCTTTGTTACTTAAAGCAACTAGAAGACTTTGTATTACCTGTGACCGGAAGTCCTGGGGCTTGCACGTTTTCATCTAAGAGTAGAGAAAGAACTCCTCTACAGAGCAAATTGAAAGGGACAGAGGATGACAAAGAAGCCTGCTTTGGGATTAAACCTAGCAGCCCCTCATCACACTTCTTCCATTCACATGTGTATTAAATGTCACTGGAAGAACACACAACAGACTTGTGTGGTGGTTGCCTCTTGAATGAGGTGCTAGAGACAAGTGTGGGAGGAAAGTTAACTTTTCCTACATACTTCTTTGCACCTGTTCAGTTTCTGGATCTCTTCATGCCCATGTGCAGAAAATAGATAGTCCTGTAGTGAAATTACCTGTATTCGATGTGGAATGGCCAAGGGGGTACCAGTTCCAACTGCTTGGCCTCTAATTCTGGTTAGGTCACGACTAGCCATGGATCCTGAAGCTTCTTCACCAACCTCTCCATGCCAGTTTCATCAACTGTAAAATGGGAATAGTGACAGTGCCTCTCTGCGTTACTGTGAGAAAGATATGCTTTAGTTCATGCCAAGCTCTTTTAACAGTGCCAGTCTATCTGTGCTCAGTGAGTGTTGGCTGCTACTATTACCTGTAATAATAATAATAATAATAATGATGATGACGGATGTTAAAGGGGAAAATCCATCAGAAGAAAAGGAAAAAATCTGAATTCCATTAAGAGCTAGTCCGTTTTTTACTTTCATGGGA
>NW_021147562.1:9988-10872 GCF_002837175.3 Physeter macrocephalus
AAGCCCACGGCCCGGGGAAGGATGCCTTCAAGCATCCCTAAGCTGCAGCCCTTGCACTTCGAACCCACTCTGGTTCAGACAGGTGAGGGAAGGAGGAAGGAAATTCAGACATTCAAGTGGACTATGGGAAAGCGGGGAGCATCATGCATCTCAATGTGAGGATAAATAAGGTCCCCACAAGTAGAAGGACCAGACAACAAGCCTCGAGGAGTCAAAGGAGACAAAGTAGAGACCATGTGATTCAACAGCAGGAAAAGCCTTTCTTAGGAAGAAGCTGAATAGGAGTGCTGGGACTGACCAGGGTGAGAGACACGCTTTGGGGACCAGCAATGTACCAAGCGGTCCAACAAAGTAACAACAATCAAACGGACCAGCCAGGCCTGCTGTGTCACGTTGTGCAGGTTGCACCCTGCACAAAGGCCTCCAGCTGACAGGGTCAAATGGTGGCTGAACTCCAGTCCCTAGGTCCTGAGCCAGGAGAGGGTGTCTTTTTGGACAGACCACCTTTCCATAATTCACATAAACTCATCTTCTATGTTAGAAGGAGGAGGGAAAAAAGGGGTGGCCAAAGACATACAAGACCTAAAGAAAAATAGTTATGTACCCAAATGGTGAGTGGCCACAGACCGTGATAAAGAGTCACCAACTAGGTGTGACAATGACAGCTAGTGCGTGCAGAGCACCCACTGTATATCTGGCGCTACGTGGCCCCATGACAGGTAATCCCATTTTATTATAATTATAGAAATTAGAAATGATGTGGTTCTTATCAAAAAAGTCTCCAAGGCTAAATTAAAAAGGAGAACTGGAAACACAGCAAGTCTGCCTAACGGACAAGAAAATCAGAGGAAACATAAAGCTACAGCCATAAAATAAAGGACAGG
>NW_021147562.1:12524-13113 GCF_002837175.3 Physeter macrocephalus
TTTCTAAACTCTTGAGATTTAGCCAAAATTATTTTGAAATATCATTAAAGAGGAACTTAACTAAGGACCATTTCCTATTTACAAATATAAAGTAGAAGTCAAGCTACTCAATGAAGCAAAATTAGGCAGAAATTAAGGGTTCCGAGCATATGCGTACATCCACTGTTAAACGGAGTTATGTAAAAATGAGCCCGTACTCATAAAAAAACATCTGCAGGGATATACATTAAATGTTACTCTGGTTGTTGCTGAGGAGGGGGATTAGATCATTATCAGGAAACACTCAAAGTATGCTGTGAGGTAGACAACCTAATGCTGGTTGGAAGAGAAGGGGAGGCAGGTTGACTTTATTTCTACCGGTTTATTATGTGTGAGATCCCTGTGAGCCACATGCAGGGCACTTTGCTAGGTACAGCAAGGAAAACCAAGATGAATCAACAAAATCAAAAACCACGTCCTCAAAAACTCAAAAAGCTCACGACCCTGGAGTAGAGGTAAATACATGTTCCAAAAATGAAGTACAGAATTCAAAATGTGCTATAGTACTGACATGCAATACAGAATGGTATTAGGGCAAGAGAAAAGAGAA
>NW_021147563.1:0-2220 GCF_002837175.3 Physeter macrocephalus
TGTATTTGTACACATATGGTAACACTAATCATAATTTATCCATTCCCCCAAATTTCGTTTTCATAACATTAGTTTGTTTTCTAAGTCTGTGAGTATTTTTCTTTGTGGAAATAGGTTCATTTGTGTCAATTGTTAGATAACGCCTATAAGTGATGTCATACGATATGTCTTTTGCTTTCCGACTTACCTCATGTTCTGTGATTATCTCTAGGCTCATTATGGTGCCTCAAAGAGCAGAGTTTCATTGTTTTCAATGGCTAATATTCCACTGTGTCCATGGACCAGTTCTTCTTATCCATTCATCTGTTGATGGACATTTTGGTTGCTTCCGTGTCTTGGCTACTGTGAAAATTCGTGGAGTGCAGCTGTTGCAGCCTGTGTCTTCTCGACTCTGGCCTTCTCAGGTAAGAGGCTCAGCTGTGGGCCTGCTGGATGGAATGGTGGCTCAATTTTTTCAGCATTTTTCCACGCCTTTTTTTAATTCTGTAAAACAACAACAGAAAAAACTGTGAGTCCAAAAAACCTCTTGAAATTGTCTTCTTGGAAGGTTGCCCTCTTTTGAATTTTTTGTTCCAGTTTCGACCCCAGGATTTTTTTTGGAGCCAGGTGTCATTTACAGGCCTGCAATGTGTGTGAATATTTAGTGACCATTAGCACTGAGTTTAAAGCTGCTGTTGTGGGAAACGGCCACAAGGCGTCAGCATTGCTCCATTCCCACATCTGATGAATAGGGCAGCAGAGCCCTTCTGGAAGTCGTGATCCCAGGTTGTAAATTAGAATGGAATGTGCGAGGAAAAACCCCAGAAGTTTATGTCACATTACTTCTTGTTCGCTGTTTTAATTTTTTTAATCGGGGTAATGATTAGAATACTGTTTGTCCCAGGTGTACACAATCTGGTTCATTTGTACGTTATAGATATATACATCGATTCTTGTACAGATCCTCTTCCCATGTAAATTACTGCAGAGTGTTCAGGTGACATCCCTTGCTATATCGTCGGTCTTTTTGAAATATGTATTTAATATGTCTTTTTACACATATGGTGACCCTAATCTTAATTTATCCATTCCCCCCACCTTTCAGTTTACATAAGCTTAGCTTACATAAGTCTGTGAGTGTCTGTGGAAATATGTTCATTTGTGTCAATTGTTAGATAACGCCTATAAGTGATGTCAAACGATATGTCTTTTGCTTTCCGACTTACCTCATGTTCTGTGATTATCTCTAAGCTCATCTATGGTGCCTCAAAGAGCAGTGTTTCATTGTTTTCCATGGCTAATATTCCACTATGTACCTGGACCAGTTCTTCTTATCCATTCATCTGTTGATGGACATTTTGGTTGCTTCCGTGTCTTGGCTATTATGAAAATTCGTGGAGTGCAGCTGTTGCAGCCTGTGTCTTCTCGACTCTGGTCTTCTCAGGTGAGAGGCTCAGCAGTGTGCCGGCTGGATGGAATGGTGGCTCAGTTTTCACTTTTAATCGCAGCTCCTTTCTCTTCTCATTATTCGCTGTTACCACTTTACATCTCACCAGCAGCTGGAGGGTACAGAGTTCGCTAAAACCCCTTCAGCATTTATTGTTTGTAGTCTTTTTGGTGATGGTAGTTGACTTGTGTGAGTTGAAACCTTTTTGTAGGTTAGATGAGTTTAATAATTCCTGATGTTGAGTTTCTATCCATTTTCCTTTTTTTTGAAAAACAGTGAGTAAAACTTACCTCTTCATACTATGTCTTTGAAATATTTGCCTGCTTTGAATTTTTTTGGATATTGCCAGCTCAGGACATTTTTTGAGGGCAGGTGTCTTTTAGAGCCCTGAGTCCTTGGGAATGTTAAGTGACCGATAGCTATGCATTTAAAGCCGCTCTCGCGGGAAACAGCCACAAAGCGGTCGCATTTCTCCTTTTCCAACTCTGGGTTTTTGGGCAGCATAGCCTTCCTGGAAATTGTGTTAGTAGGCCTCAAGTTAGAGTGGAATGTGCCAGGGGAATCCCCGAAGATCTTATGTCTCTTTACTTCTTTTGTGTTTTTTTAAATTTAATTGTTATTTACTATCAGAGCAAATTTGATAAAAATGTTGTGTGTGTTGTAGGTGTACACAATCTGGTTCATTATATGTATGTTTTGATCTATTCATCTTTGTATCCTTTTGCATGTAGCTTATTACAGAGTGTTGAGTAGACCTCTCTTGGTATTCCTTAGGTATTTTGTGATTATATATT
>NW_021147563.1:2692-5628 GCF_002837175.3 Physeter macrocephalus
TAGTTTGTTTTCTAAGTCTGTGAGTGTCTTTCTTTGTGGAAATATGTTCATTTGTGTCAATTGTTAGATAACGCCTACAAGTGATGTCATACGATATGTCTTTTGCTTTCCGACTTACCTCATGTTCTGTGTTTAACTCTATGCTTATCTATGGTGCCTCAAAGAGCAGTGTTTCATTGTTTTCCATGGCTAATATTCCACTATGTACCTGGACCAGTTCTTCTTATCCATTCATCTGTTGATGGACATTTTGGTTGCTTCCGTGTCTTGGCTATTATGAAAATTCGTGGAGTGCAGCTGTTGCAGCCTGTGTCTTCTCGACTCTGGTCTTCTCAGGTGAGAGGCTCAGCAGTGTGCCGGCTGGATGGAATGGTGGCTCAGTTTTCACTTTTAATCGCAGCTCCTTTCTCTTCTCATTATTCGCTGTTACCACTTTACATCTCACCAGCAGCTGGAGGGTACAGAGTTCGCTAAAACCCCTTCAGCATTTATTGTTTGTAGTCTTTTTGGTGATGGTAGTTGACTTGTGTGAGTTGAAACCTTTTTGTAGGTTAGATGAGTTTAATAATTCCTGATGTTGAGTTTCTATCCATTTTCCTTTTTTTTGAAAAACAGTGAGTAAAACTTACCTCTTCATACTATGTCTTTGAAATATTTGCCTGCTTTGAATTTTTTTGGATATTGCCAGCTCAGGACATTTTTTGAGGGCAGGTGTCTTTTAGAGCCCTGAGTCCTTGGGAATGTTAAGTGACCGATAGCTATGCATTTAAAGCCGCTCTCGCGGGAAACAGCCACAAAGCGGTCGCATTTCTCCTTTTCCAACTCTGGGTTTTTGGGCAGCATAGCCTTCCTGGAAATTGTGTTAGTAGGCCTCAAGTTAGAGTGGAATGTGCCAGGGGAATCCCCGAAGATCTTATGTCTCTTTACTTCTTTTGTGTTTTTTTAAATTTAATTGTTATTTACTATCAGAGCAAATTTGATAAAAATGTTGTGTGTGTTCTAGGTGTACAGAATCTGGTTCATTATATCTATGTTTTGATCTATTCATCTTTGGATCCGTTCCCGTGCAGCTTATTACAGAGTGTTGAGTAGACCTCTCGGTATTCCTTAGGTATTTTGTGATTATATATTTCATATGTATCAGTATTAGTCAGTTAACCCCCATAATTTTAATTCATACATTCCTTACAGATGTAAGGACACCTGGATAAAATGAGAATGCTACACATTATGCTCGTCGTTTCAGGGAGTGGGAAAGGATTGTAAGTGGTAAAATATTATCTTTTCCCTTAATCTTTTTAAATTTCACTTGTTACAAAGAACTTTAATTTTAATTTTATTTTTAAAAATGTAACAATAGAAATTTAAAAGAAAAAGTATATATATTGTGTGTTTAATTACATTTCATAGAATTATTATCCCTGAATCATAATTCTGTTAGTACACCAGTATAGAGATTATTTCTTAATATTTATGTGAGATCCATTTCCTTCTGTTTTTGAGAAAAATTTTGTAAACTCATTTTCAGTAATGACACTCTTCCCTAAATCAAAGGTTTAACAAGGGAGATGCAAGCAGAATAATCATGAAATACAAAGCAATACAACAGCAAGAGAAAATTTCTAACTTCCAATAACAGCTCAATTTAGAAGAGGGTTTATATCTTCAGAATAAAAGCATGCCTCCTTGACTTGCTAACCAGTCAAAATCTGTATTCTACAGAAAATCTGTGATGTTATTCCCATAAAACTACCCTTTACTGCTTCTGCCTCCAATAGATTTCCTAAGCATTAGTGTTTTAATGTACAGGTTACAAACAAAATCCTAATGAGATTTATTTATAATGTGTGTGTTATTTGTCTTATCCTAGCATCTATATTCTTCTCCATTCCTGGAGCCGAAATAATATTACTTTACCTGCTAAGTGATATCGGGAGAGTGGGAGAGGTTTAATAAATACCCCAACCCTAAAGCATACCCTAAACCTAACCTGTACCCTAAGCCTAACATGTACACTAACTCTAACCCGTAGTAATACCCTAAACTATACCCTAATCCTAACCCTAAACTTAACTCTAACCTGTACGCTAATCCTAACCTGTACACTAACACGTATCCATACCCCAATCTTTACCCTAATCCTAACCTGTGCCCTAACCCTAACCCAAATCCTTAAACCTAACCCTAAACCGTACCCTAATCCTAACCTGTACACTAACCCTAACCCATAGCCATAGCCTAATCTTTACCCTAATCCTAACTCGTGCCCTAACGCTAACCTTAACCCTAACTGACCCTTTCCCTGAGTAAGCCCTGACACTGTCCCTAAGTGAGGCCCTGAGGCTGTCCCTAACTAAGGCCCTGATGCCCAGCCTAACTCAGGCCCTCATTTTAGGCCTAACCCTGGTCTTGTCATTGTCCCTAAGGAAGGCCCTGACCCTAGTCTTACCCTAGGCCTTGATGTTTGGTCTAACTCAGGTTCTGATGCTGTCCCTAACTAAGGCCCTGAAGCTGTCCCTAACATCAGCCTTGCTGCTGTCAATAACTAATGTGCTGACACTATCCTGAGCTAATATCTTGATCCATCTCTTACCATGGTCCTGACACTGTCCCTACTAAAGTCCTCATGCCATCCCAAAGTGTGGCCCTGAGGCTGTCCCTTTGAAGCCCTGTTGCTGTACCTAACTCAGGCCCTGATAATGTCTTTAACTAAGGCCCTGATGCTGATCCTAGCTAAGACCCTGACACTAGGCCTCACTCAGTCCCTGACTCTGTCCCTAACTTAGGCCCTGAAGCTGTCTCTAACTCAGGCCCTGACACTTTGCTAACTCAGGTCCTGGCAATAAATTTAAGTAAGATCATGATGCTGATCCTAACTACAGTCCTGATGCTGGTCCTACGTCATGCCCTGACACTCTCCCCAACTCAGGATCTGA
>NW_021147563.1:6354-8546 GCF_002837175.3 Physeter macrocephalus
AATGGAAAAGATTAGTTTTATCACTCTGCCAGCCAATGGAGGACACAGCAGGCTCGTGCCCTCAACAGCTGTGTGTCCCAATGCGGGAGGATTTGGTGTTTTATAGAAGTGGTTCAAGGGTGTGTTTGCTCATAAGGATCAGTGTGTATGCAGGGCCTGCACTCCTTTAATCTGGTTACATAAGTAGGTTTTAACTTCTGACGGAGTATTGACATATCCATAACAGGAGCTACTGAACACTGCACATATGTCTCATCTTTCTATTAGTATCTGATCTAAAGTCATTGTTTGAAATTTAATAGTTAAGAGAGGAGTCCTTGAAAGCGTACGGTTGCAGCTACCAGCAGACATTGTTTTCAGAATGGCTAGTGGCATCCTGAGTCTGATGTAGCTCAGAAATTCAATTTCAACAATAATGTGGGGACTTACCTGGTGGCTCAATGGTTAAGACTTCGCCTTCCAACACAGGGGGTGCCGGTTTGATCCCTGGGCAGGGAGCTAAGATCCCACATGCCTCACGGCCTAAAAACCAAAACATGAAACAGAAACAATATTGTAACAAATTCAATAGACTTAAAAAATGGTCCACATCAAAAAAAAAAAACTTAAAAAAAAGAAAACAGAAAAAGAATACAGGAATGCATCTAAATCACATCTACAAAGGTCATTTAGGTTTATCTTGGGTGTCTGAACCATAGTTACTCCTTTTTGACTGTAAAATGCATTCCCCTCCTCAATGCCAAAGCAGATGTACAATTCTTTTCCGAAAGGCCACAAAACAGGCCGCTTTGGTCAGTAAAATTTAAGTTAAACCATGTATAAGCCAGAGTGACTTCCTCACATCTCAATACGGGAAGAGTTTTTTTCCCTTTTGATTCCAAGTCTTTCAATAGAAAGCATTGATGATCAAAATGTCAATCCCTCAGTGCCACAATGATTCAGCTGTTTGGCTGAGGTGTAGATCATGTCCCTCAGCGCTAGGCCTCCTTTATATTTGCCTAGTTAATCCACTTTGGGGGAATACCGATCAGGTATTGTGAACATGCTCAGAGGTATGTTAATGACAAAACGCTTTATATAGGCCATACATTTTATTATTCATACTCAATTGTCACACAAGCATTGTACATGTGCTTTGAGCAGTAGACCCAAAGCAAACAGTGATACATCATGAGTAATTACATTCTGATAACTTCACTAGGTAATTTTCCTTTCCTCTTAAACATCAGGGCAAAATGAAGCCAACACAGTAACTTTCATAAATACACACTTCAGTACAGAGGTGTCATTTATCCAATTTCTCCAAGTCCTAAGTAGCTTGAGGGGAAGGGCTTCCTTGTGTCTGGAAAACACAGATCAAAGCCAGTAACAAAAAACAAAAACATTATAACCATATTCACCAGTTCACTCAGTAACCAATCCTTTTAACTTTATAGGAAGCCATCCAATTCTCCATTAAGATTTTTCATATCTTACCCAGTTTGGATTATGATATGAAATTTATCAGAGACCTGTGCTTGCCAAAAGGTCCTTCACATAGATCTTCTTGAAGATGGAGCACTTTTGCAAAGCATTAGAGCACAACAGTAACTATCTGTAAATACATAAAGACTTAAAAGGTCATGGTTAAACCCTGAATCACACTGTAAATGACAAAAGAAACCATGATTGCTGTTACATACAACATTTAAAAATAACTAGAATTATGACTGATCAAATTTTACCAGGACATACTAGATTTTTAGGAATTCCATGGAATTTAACATACTAATCAAACATTTCTCTCTGAGATGGCTCAAGGGCCTTCTAAAGCATCGCAAATTTAGCTGGAGATCCAAAGAACTGTTAGAATTGGCCAAACAGCACTTATTCACTGAACCAAAGTAAAGAGATTTCAAACAAAAATACGGATCACAGACACAGTCAAAGGACTCACCAGCTGTTCACAATCAAAAGCAGCATTCCAAGAAAACGTTGGAGGGAGAAACCAAATGCAGGCTTGCCCTAACCCACTTCCAACAAAATCCATCTTAGAAAATCGTGGTCATGCACAACTCTTCCCTCAGTGTTCCCTTTTCACAAATGTTCATCACCTTCTGTATCCATCTTATGTTGTCCCTTATTTTTTTCTGCATTCAGACACAACGAGCTGTAGTACAAAGTGACTTTCTTTTCTCTTTGTACCATCAGCC
>NW_021147563.1:8558-13091 GCF_002837175.3 Physeter macrocephalus
ATGGGCTCTAGTACAAAGTGACTTTCTTTTCTCTTTGCACCGTCAGCCTGTTACCTAGCTGCTCACCTTCTTTATTACGTAGTTTCATAAATGCTTGAACATATGGAATGTCTTTTGTCGTTCTCCTCCTGTGACAAAATAACTCTAGCTGAAGGATAGTATAGTCATTTAGGCTACTATTCAAAGACAACCTTTCCTCATAATTCAAGAATGTATCCATACATTGGCCAGACAAAATTACAATAGAATTTCATTCTTTTCTTACTCTTAGGTTTACAACTATAGGTTGACCAGTCTGCCAGGATTTTGCCCATTGGCTATCAGATGGAACTGAAGAAGAAGCACTTCGTATGTTTGAACCATAGAACACTCACACACGGACTAAGAACAAAACAAAATCCTAAACACCAACGGAAGCCTCAAACCAAAGGAACCAGAAACCAAAGAGAAACCAACAACCAAACAGCACAAGACTCAAATCAGCTTCCAAGTCTCAACTTAGCCTGTGACCTCTGTCCAAGTGGTGCACCTTCCAAATGAGATTTCCTGGAATGAAAAGTCACCCAAATGGGAACCAAGGTTCCCCCAAATGTACAGGGCTAAAAGGACCTCAGACTGCATGCCAGGGGAGTTACCACATGCTGGCTGAGGTGCTGCAACATTCCAAATGCTATTTTTCTGGTTCCCCAAATAATCCCTTGGAGTAGGACATTCGGGGCAGTCCAGGCAGGAAGAAGAGAGGAACGTCCTCAAGGCAAAGACGGCCTCGGCAGCTGCTAGGGTGGTCCCTCTTCCACCATCTACTCCTGCCCCAGAGTTCTAACTGCTGGGATGACTGGGGCTCGGCCTTCCCAGGCAAGGGTCCCAGGTGGTAAATAATCCCTTGGAGTAGGACATTCGGGGCAGTCCAGGCAGGAGGAAGAGAAGAACGTCCTCAAGGCAAAGACGGCCTCGGCAGCTGCTAGGGTGGTCCCTCTTCCACCATCTACTCTTGCCCCAGAGTTCTAACTGCTGGGATGACTGGGGCTCGGCCTTTCCAGGCAAGGGTCCCAGGTAGTTTGGCCTCTAAAGGAATTCTCCAACCTTATACTCTCTCGAAAGAGGCTAGTGTCGAGAAAAGTTCAGTGTCCGATCAATTCAGGGGACCCACAGGGGCCATCCCCAAGTCAGCCCCACATTGGGTACTAATTTTGATGTCGAAAACTCGACCTCTGTGCACCAGTGCCAAAACGAATCTCAGAGAGAGAGGTTTGCAGTAAGTAGAAAAGAACAGCTTTACTCCTTTGGAAGCCAAAGGGGGACATAGAAAACTCCTACCCTCAAAAACTGTGTGTCCCAAGGCAGGAGGATCTGGTGAGGAGTTTTACAGCAATGGTTTAAGGACACAGGTGATCCTAAGGATTAGTGTGTGTACAGGGCCTTAACTAACTTTAATCTGATCTCAGATGGTCTCTTGAGGAGCTTCTCTGGAATGAAGAAGACTAAAATCTTCTATTTTGTGGGGGTTTTAGGTTGCTAAAGAGCCCAAAGATACTCTTAACTGTATCCTTGAGGCAAAACCAGGATCTTGCCCCAAGGCTGCACTGTTGATTCTAGTCGGTTCCTCCTTGGTCTCTGCATCCCCTCCCTTCCCTGATTAGCAACTAGTCAGTTCCTCCTTGGTCTCTGCATCCCCTCCCTTCCCTGATTCGCAACTGTTCAAATCTGCCCTTTGGAAATCAGGGAAGGTCCTGGAGGCTCTAGCCTAACTAAGGCCCTGACTACACCTAACTCAGACCCAGACATTCTCCCTAGCTCAGTCCCTGACACTGTACCTAACAAAGGCTCTGATGCTAATCCTAACTCAGGCCCTGACACTGTCCCTAACTCAGGACCTGAAGATAGGCCTCACATAGGCCCTTTGGATGTACTGTAGATAGGCTCTGACGCTGTCCGTGTATGAAGCGCTGGAAGTGGTCCTGATTTAGGGCCCTGACATTGGCCCTAACTAAGGCCCTGATGCTCTCAATAATTTCCTGACACTATCCCTGGCACGGAACCTGATTCTGTCCCAAGCTAATGTCCTGCATCTTTTCCTAACTGAAATCCTAATACTCTCCCGAATTAAGGCCCTGACTAATCCTAACTAAGGCTTTGACACTGTCTCTCACTAAGGCCCAGAATCTGTCCCTAACATTGGCCTCTCAATAACTACGGTCTTCACGCTCTCCCTTGGTCATTTCATGACACTATCCCTGGCCCGGAACCTGATTCTGTCCCAAGCTAATGTCCTGCATCTTTTCCTAACTGAAATCCTAATACTCTCCCGAATTAAGGCCCTGACTAATCCTAACTAAGGCTTTGACACTGTCTCTCACTAAGGCCCAGAATCCTGACGCTGGGCCTAACTCAGGCCATGTCGCTCTCCCAAAGTCACGCTCTGATGCTGTCCCTACAAGAAGCCCTGACACTGGTTCTAAATAAGGCCCTGATACTCTTAGTAACTAAGGTCTTGACAGTATTCCCAGATAAATTCCTGACACGACCCCTAGACTTTACCCTATACCTTCCCTAGCAAAGGTCCTGACTCTTATGCTAATATAAGCCCTTATGCTGTGCCTAACACAGGCCCATAATTTAGTCTGAAGGACATGACACTGTCCCAAATGGAGACCTAGATGCTCGTTCTAAATGAGGCCCAAACTGTGTCTCTAAATAAGGCCCTGACACTACTCCTAACTCATTCCCGGACACCGTCCCGAAGTAAAGCCTGGATGTTCATCCTATATCAGGGTCTGAAGCTCCCCCTAACTAAGGGCCTGATGCCGTCAATATCTAAATTCCTGACACTATCCTGAGCTAATTTACTAACCCATCTCTTACCAAGGTCCTGAAAACGTCCCTCAGTAAGCCCTAACACTTTCCCTAAGAGAGGGCCTGAACATGTCTTTAACAAAGACCATAATGCTGATCCAACAAAGGCATTGCTGCTTTTCCTGTGTCATGCCCTGACACTGCCCCCAGCAAACGAACTGACGCTAGGCCTCACTCAGGCCCTGTCGCTCGCCCTAAGCCAGGCCCTGATGCTGTCCTTACCTGAAGCCCTGACATTGCTTCGAAAGAAGGCCTTGATGCTCTCCGTAACTAAGGTCTTCACACTATATCTCACTAAGGCCCGGAATCGGTCCCTAACTTGGGCCCTGCTGGAATCAAGAACGAAAATCCGGACACTATCCTGAGCTAATATCCTGACACATTTCTATCCACGGTCCTGACACTGTCCCAAAGAATGCCCTGTCGCTGTCCTTAAGTGAAGACCTGAGGCTGTGCCTAACTCAGGCCCTGAAGCTTTCCCTAAGCGAGGCCTTGGTTCTGTGACTAACTCACACCCTGCTCATGTCTTTAACTATGACCCGAATGCTGGCCCAGCAAAGGCCCTGATGCTGCTCCGACGTCATGCCCTGACAGTGTCTCCAGCTAGGGGGCTGACGCTAGGCCTCACTCAGGCCCTGACCTTCTCCCTAAGTCAGGCTCTGACGCTGTCCCTAGCTGAAGCCCTGACACAGGTGCTAAATTAGGCCCTGTTTCTCTAAGTAACTAAGGTCTTGACACCAAAACTAGGTCATTACCTGACACTAGCCCTAGACCTTAACATAAACTTGTCTTTAGCTAATGTCAAATTTAGCTGAAGAGATGCTTTAGGACAAAATTCTTTCATCCTGTGAATAGAGTTTTCTTAAAAAAACAATTTTGAAACGCTTACTAACCTCAAACAAAATGTACTCAACTGCTGTGGAATAATCCTTCATAGCAGCGTGCACGGTTCACTTCTGCATTCCCGTGTGTTGGCCTTCAGGGTGCTTGCAGGAATGGCTCCTCTTTTGCTAACTAAATCCCTGATGCTGTCCCTCAATAAGGCCCAGAAATTAGTCCCGAGGCTGTAAATCTGTCCCTAACTGAGGCCTGGAGGCTCGTCCTAACTCAGGCCCTGACACTGTCCCTAACAAAAGCCCTGACGCTACACCTAACTCAGACCCTCACATGCTCCCTAATTAAGGCCCTGAAACTACTCCTAGCTCAGCTCCTCACACGGTACCCAACAAAGCCTATAATGCTAGTCCTAACTCACGGCCTGACACTGCCTCTACCTAAGGCCCACATGCCGCCAATATCTAAAGGCCTGATATTATCCTGAGGTAATATCCTGACCCAGGTCTTACCAAGGTCCTGAAACTGGCCCGAAGTAAGCCTTGATGCTGTCCATAAATGATGCCCTGAGGCTCTTCCTAACACAGGCCCTTATAATGTCTTTAATGAAGACCCTCACGCTGATCTCACTGAGGCCATTATGCTGCTCCTAAATCATGTCCTGACACTGTCCCTAACACAGGCCCTAAAGATAGGCCTCACTTAGGCCCTTTGGCTTTACCTTAGTTAAGCTCTGACGCTGTCCGTATATGAAGTCCTGCCAGTGGTCCTGATTTAGGCCCTGACGCTTGTCCTATGTAAGTCCCTGATGCTCTCGATAACTAAGGTCTTCACGCTTTCCCGTGC
>NW_021147565.1:0-2184 GCF_002837175.3 Physeter macrocephalus
ATGCGCGAAGAAGCAGACACACTGTAGATATACTGACTGACTCTCGCACCGCATGCCCACGCGGGAGTATTCACATTATTGTGATTTTGATGTCATAGTCACGCGAGTGCTACTGCTACATCTTCCGGTGGAGTGACTGATATAATCCATCCGCATTTTTCGACTTGTGCGCAAGGTAGGTAGGTCTCATGCTGTGTATCACAGTTTCATAGTTATAGAAGCACAGTTGATCGGCGGAAATCGACGCTTACTTGAGAATGCTAAAGCACTTACGTTTCTGAAACCTAACGAATTCAGTTCGTCTTGTGTCATGCTAATGTTTCGGTCTGTGTATTCGTCCCATTCCGTGGAAATTCTACTGCTGTTTCGTAGTGCTACGCTTGCGGTGGTGAACAACTGCACCCAAACCGTGGCCTCCTCTTGTTTTCTGAGACGCTAGGGTGTTATATATATTTACGATAGTACACCATCTCGGGCGATGTCGCCATTGTATACTCGGCACGGGACGAGGTGACATACCACCCGTAAATACACGCGTATTACGAGTCGGTGGTCAACGTTGGGGCAACTGGGTGCACGTGGTGCACGCATTTTTTCTTAATACGTAATATGTCCTACTGCAGAAGATATTTACATAGCGCGACGGCGGCAAATAGGCGCTCTGCAGAGAGGCTTTTAAAACAGGATATATAAAACACGTCTGCCTCAAGCACTCATGGACCGCATTGCTGCTGAAGCGAGGTGGGAAGAATAAAAATCGTCATGAAGGTGTAACGAAGGCACGAAGGAGGAGTCCTGTGAGCACACACTGTAGGTAAAGGCAAAAAGGCCTATCTCTCAGTGAAGCTGTGTTCCATCAGTACGTCCGCAGTAGAACTGTTTCGCCACCTGCAGAAAAGCTTTACGTATACTGCACAACAGATGTACTCCCCAGGACAGCATCACGAGCAAGCATTATACACCAGGTATTTAAAGCGGAAACGATTAAAAGGAGTGTAAAGCAGAGAGACAAATCAAGGTACAAGTAGAAGATGACGTAGTAAGTACAGCGAGGCGCCGAACTAGGGTACGACATGGAACAAACGCATCACAGCGGGCAGGGACGAAAAGGGAGTGTTCGCGGCGTTTCCAAAGTATAGATTGAAAAAGACAGCAAGACCACTTGGGCGATTTTAAAAGTCGGTCGTGCAGGAGAAACAACAAAGTATGCCTGAAATGCAAATTTGGATCCGTCGAAAGTCCTGTCATTGAGGAAGGCTAAACGAGGTGCTGAACTTCACAAATGCATAAAACGAAGTTTTGCGAAACCGAGTCCACAACGGTCTCGAGCAAAGCAAGGCCTCTTCAGGAGGACAGCAGGCCGTTGTTTCGCCTTTTGTGACTGGGGGTGCACGTGACAAGTACAGTGAAAACCCACTGCACGATAGAGTGTGGCAGGGAATTCAGTAGGAAGGGAATTTCGTGGCAAAACGGAATGTTTACATGTCACGTAAATGTGCTATGTGTCTCAGTAAAATATTACAACAATGAGTGTAAGACAACACCAGAAGAGCTTCAGCAATCTGCCTCCGTCAGGGAGAGCAGTGTCCCCGAGGGAAAGACGAAACGCCTGAGCGGAGCTCTCGCACACGGAAGGCAGTAAGGCTACATAGCCACGATGTTGACACCTGCAATCTCCCTGTAGTTAGCCACGAGAACATCACCTTCTGTGTGAAAGACGTATCGTCATGAAACCATCCTGAATCGTCAGCTCTCTTGCGCCGCCATTTTCGCTGACACCGTCCACAGCGAAAGGATATACCCGAAAGGCTAACAGTGACTAAAGACGATCCTTGCGCGGATGTAACACACATCACTTAATCAAAATGCATCAAGTGCTTTCATTCGTAAGTTATACTAGGTTTGATCCTCACCTTGGGACCTCCACGGAGCGTGCACGCGGCGTGAAATACAAGTCTACAAAACGTGCGGGGGTGATGGCAGGTCAGATAGAGTACCACCATTGTTTTCCTCTGGTCACACTGTGTACAACCTGCAGTGAATGGCGAATTTCTTCTGGTGGAAGACCAAGCTATAAGAGGCACTAGAAATCTCTCTCACTGTGCGTCGCACAAACTGCCGCAAAAGCTTTGTGGTGCTGTCAGCTACGAAAGTACCTTGCGTTTCTCGTGCGGTGAAGGCGCG
>NW_021147565.1:3616-5386 GCF_002837175.3 Physeter macrocephalus
CGACGCGCATACGAAGGCAGTAAGATTCCGCCAAGCCCCGCACACAAGCGACAACAAAAATGTATTTTTCTTAGGCGATATGGGACACACAGGATTACGAGTATCTGTATATCTCCGTGAAGAGAAGAAACTGAGGTCGTGGACGAACAAAAAAGGCAAGTTTACCCTTCGTGCTGCGCAGCTGCTCCTGGCAGTGTTGAAGAACAACTGAGACCACCTAGTAAGGAGGACAGTACTTGAATGAAGCTCTCATGAAGCCTGGACGATATAGGAGGAGAACAACTTTCAACTCGTCTAAGTTGGGGAAAGTAGACCCTAGTGCTTGCAGTGCGTTACGCAGTTTGGAAACACCCATAGCGTCTCTTCGATGCTGAACATCAAGTGGTTAGAGCTCCCTGAACATACAATGTAGCGGTTCAGCATGCAAAGTAGAAAGTCAGCGATACGCTGATTTCCTGTATCCGACAAGCACCTTAGGTTTTAGCGGCGTGCCTCGCGGAGCGTGTACACTTCTTCGTTTGCGCTCGTCAGTTCCCTTGCGACGTTTTTCAGGACGCAAATCCAGCATCCATTCACCATGTCTGCAGTGAAACACCATCATCAGCCTTACTTCTGTAGTCAGAAATGTTAGCAGCGTTACAGTGCTGCTCTTCGGACTGCGAGGCGCTTCGCCTCCACAGCTGAACTGACTGACAAATTTTCCCGCTCTCGCTAGAATATCCAGAGTCACCCGCTGCAATATACCGCTCTTATAGAGGGGCGCAACACAGGAATATGTCACATAATCAGCGTCAGCGCTCCAAACCTGGAGCAAACTAACAGATCTATCCCTCTAAAGGGGATCCCGAAGTTATTCCGGTTGGAAGGAAAGCGTGCGGCGCTCAGGGTCGATGCATTCCGCAGCGACGTTTACTAGTCAACACACCATGTTTTTAATTACGACACGATAGCTGGTGTTGAAGCCCCAGAAATAATGTCACTGAAATAACGTTCCCAACGAGTAAACTACCCCAGAGGACAAGGTGCAAACACGGATAAGAAATGTGGTGAACGTGCGCTGTGAGCCGTGCAACGGTGAACTTCGTTTGATTTGCGCTGTTCTTCGCTCTACGGTAAACGGGGGGCCGTTTGGTGCAACGGAATCTACCGTGCTCTCCATGCAGAAAAATACCAGCCGCGGCGGCGCCGGCAGAAAAGGTGCACTGCGGTGGATATAACCTCCATAACCCCGCTGCTACTTCACTCTTGCCTACGACTACGCTACGCTTCCGCTCTATGATAGTTTAGCCTTCCAGAATATGTCTTGACAAATCATCTTCAGCAGTTATTCCCGTCCATGAACCCTCCAACGTACTCTCTACTGGGTTCCTCAATTTTCACCTCCTTTGGTCGGATACCGTAGGGAAGGACGCTCACACAGTAAATTTAGTCCCTCAGCACTCCGGAAACGGTTCATTCACTTGCAAAAACATTTTCTCGAGTCTTGAACCCAAATGTTGACCCGATACGGTTTTAGCTGTAGCGTCGTATACACAGTTTTGTTCTTTAACATCGGCAACCTAGAGTCCTTGTTCGACTTCCAGTTCGTGAGTATTTGATTTTTCATTATAACGGCTGCTAGGATTTCCTCATCCTAACACTGTCTAGTCCTAGCTACGTGAGCACGATTGACTGACGTTCTTAAGGGCAATCGGACCGCAGATAAAAGCGCTACTGTTTTGATAATTGTCACCTTCCATATATCCATTTATGTTCGCGGTGGGCCTGCCA
>NW_021147565.1:8615-9059 GCF_002837175.3 Physeter macrocephalus
CGTCGTTGGTATGGTGTCGGTACCTTCAATGCACAATGCAGCTCCTGGAACCCTCAATCCCCATCGTATCAAAGTTATCGGGTCTGCACGGAGACTTCCGCAGGGTGAACTAATAAAGACGGGCAATTTCCTAAATGGCATTGACTACCGTCGTCACAAGTCAATCGAAACTATGGTCGAGCCAAACAATGTTGCCGTGCACGTTTTCCTGGAAGGTCTCAAAGATAAGAATACAAACACGGTCTTCGAACTTCCAGCATCTGTTATTTTCGATCGAGTTGTGAGACGAGGAAGGAGCAAGTTCACTATTATGCATGCGGAGCTCGTTCCCAAGAAATCGGTAAGTAAACAGGAAGCAACACCACAACGACTATCACCGTTTCGCTTGGCACTGAAGCAAATACGTATCTTGTAATCAGGCGCGAGAGGTAAAACTAATGTTCC
>NW_021147565.1:9699-11525 GCF_002837175.3 Physeter macrocephalus
GTTGACAGTGGGATTCCGGCTGGAGCCGGAATCCCACTGTCAACGGGTGTCAACGACGTAGCATTGGTAGTACTGTTGTTCCGCTCTCCTTGAAAAGCTCTGTGTATTTCGGGGGACGAGGCATTCAACAGCGCCAGGAAACAGGTCCACTAATAAATATGCCCCCTGATGATACTGAACCTTTTACCGGCAAGCCGACAGCCACCAGCACTGTCCCCACTCTAAGCGCAGTCCCTGCAGGTAGCACGGACATTATTCTGAACACGGACACTGGTATTTTGAAACATCGCAGCAGCAGTGCTGGTACGGAGGACATAAGTAGTCGTGGTACCAGGGCAGGCACAACCGTCAGTCATAAGCGCGAAAGAAGTCTACCTCCACAAGAGAAGGTACCTCATGCACGAGGCGGGCTGGCTCAGGGTATGGTGTCCCCAAGGTCTTCTCCCAACCCCTTGCGCACGCTGGAGCTAGCACAGTCCTACAGAAGGGAACGAAGACCTCATCCAGTGACCGCGTATACACACCAGCAGTACGTGCAAGTCAGCAGGAGACGGAACTCGTTTTCACACAAGCGCATAAATACAGGAAAGTCCGGGGTGCGTCATAAGAATGAAGTCTCGGGGCCACACGTAAAAGTAAAACGGGTGCAAGACAGGAAACCTTCCCTTCACTCGTCCCACAACACTGGCAGAGCAGATATCGCGCCTGACGCGCCAGCGGGGGTTCCAAACATCAGGAATGTGCACCTGGATGTCTCACCAGGTACTGCGGTGGACGAACGCTGTGGATTAACATTACCAGGTACTAAAAAGAATACAGTAGCGCTTCCGTAACTCACAGGTTTTGCGCTGCGAGAGTAGGTACACGGCGTGAGGGGCAAGTGGGCAGCCGCGAGGTTTTTTCTATTGCCTTTCGAGAAAGAGCTGATAGAGCCGCCACAACGAGAAGCGTGGGCACGACCAGTTACTGTCGTTTTTCTTATGCAGCAGATCCATCATGCTTCGAACTGTAGTTGGAGAATTGTGGAGGAGAAAGGTTTCTCGCGGCAGCAAGAGCAGATCACAGAAAAAAAAAACGTTAACGTCAGAATGTGTCGACTACCAATTTCTATTTTTTGCTTGTATGCAGGTAATCTGCGCCAACCCGCTGGCATACCTTGATCAAAACATGGAGGTACACATACCAGCAGTCGCTGAATATCGAAAAGCCAGCACTTCCCGTGCAGGAAAGCGCGGTCCATATGCGGGAATTTTTTTTTTTTCCTTTCCATTCCATGGTTCCGACTTGTTCCACAAAGTTTCCAGATGTGGTGTTACTATGTAATTGGCGGACTCTAGGTCTGCTGGAGTGGAGGCACAGCGCTGCATTTTCTATTGAAAGGGTAACTGTTTGCTATCCGCCGGAGTGAATGCGCCCTGTCTGTTGGCACGTGTTGCCGTAGCAGGAGGACAGGCCGAATTGTTTTCCTGTGCAGTGGCAGGTGCCGCGGGTTGTGTGAAAATAAGACACGGCGGCATCTGCAGCTTCTAAGGTCTGTTACCGTGCACAGTGTTCTAGTTTGTTTCCCCTTCTTGCCTGATATTTCGTGACGTACAGTTGTGACAGCAGCTACTTCGGTTTCAGCTGCCTGTTAAGATCGTCACTCAGTTTTTCCCATTAGCAGCGAGTTGTGGGGGATCGCCGTACAGTGGGAAAAAGGGAAGAAAAATAAGTGTAGTTGGTAATGTAGAGCTGCTGAGATGGAGCTGAACTTCCTGCTGTGCGTTTACGCAGACCGACTCTGGCAAAGAAAGGACGTGCGATCATCCTGAAAGAATAGAATAAAA
>NW_021147565.1:12857-13081 GCF_002837175.3 Physeter macrocephalus
GTCTTTTGCCTTCTATTCTGTCACACGCTAACAGCACCTGAGGAAGTTTAGCCTCCTTGTGCATGCTTTCCTCATATAACGATATCAGCTGCGCATCTGTCTGTTGACGGATAGCGCATGTGTCTTAATGGCGTTTGTGAACGTGGGTGTCGCTCGCAAAGCGGGGTAGGCAACTGCTTATTGGCGTGCTGCAGCTGACCTCCTACAGATATAGATCAATACTT
>NW_021147566.1:0-1112 GCF_002837175.3 Physeter macrocephalus
TGGAGAGAGCGGCGGGAGAAACTCGCAGCAAAACCGTGAGCCTTAGTCGTTGGTCTGATTTGGACTGCACCTACTGCTGTCCGTGCCTCGTTTCACTCTCTCTTTCTTCACTTTGTACGCAGTAGTAGCACTGCCTCCTACGTCCTCCTCCAATCGTTCTTTCCTTAGTTAGCTCTGCACACACGACGTAAATAAATGTTTATCGTGTCCGCGGATGTGTTGGTGAAGGTTGTTTGCTTGACCTTGTCACAGCTGTCTGCAGGCGTGAGTACACGTACAATAGAAGCGAAACGCTCTATATAGATGTATACATGTACGCACATGCTGTTCAAACAGACATCCGGCATATCCCACGTGTACGTTCGTGTCTCTGTGTTTGCGCACACGAGGACGCATCAGCACATATGTCTGTGTATAGTTGTTCTTGGGAGCGTTCTGTGGCGAAGCGCCTCCGCTTGTACTTTGCCTTTCAAGGGTCCAAGTGGAAATTAATGTGGTGACCATCCCAGATACCAAACGACGGACATGTTACGGATGTGCTGCGTTACCTAACGCCGCACGTCTACAGGCGTACATTTAGACATCTATGTGTGGGGGGGGCAAAGAATCTGTTGCTGCAGAGGAGCCTCGTACCCATAGATAATAACTTTCAGCGAAGCAGCGAAGGGACACATGTACTAACGGTTGTCGAGTTCTCGTTTGCGTCCGTGGTCGACAGAAATGGTCCGTAATATCGCGCAGCGTGCACTCAGTTGTAGTTCGGGTACTGCGAGGCGTTGTCTTGTCTGGACGGTGCAGCGGTCTGACGCTTTCGCAGTTACGACAAACTGTTTTTAATAGAGTTTCTCTCCGATTTCGTTCCTTCGTCTTATGCAAATAGGTCCGTTTCCGGCTAGCACCATGTATGCAAACACGTCTCCGGTGTACGTACTCGCCAGATTGCCACACGCGGCTACGGAGACGTGTTTTGTCTTAGCGCTTCGACCATTCTCTCGTCTTCTGGAGGAGAATTGTCTGCTACCAATTATCATTCGCGTCCGTAGACGTATAGGTTTGTACTCACGAATGTGTTTGGGTGTGTACACTTGTACACATATATATAAAGATGTACA
>NW_021147566.1:1270-2827 GCF_002837175.3 Physeter macrocephalus
GCAGCTACAGTAAAATGATGGGCTGAGCGGCCGTGAGGCTGAGCGTAAGAAGCAGTTCAAAACGGAGGGCACCGAGTCTGCTTCATCTTTGTGTATCACTCATGATCTTTGGCCAGTGGCTTGTGCATAGGAAGTGTTTCAACACGTTAGTTCAACTGAGTTCAACTGAGACTCTCAGAAATGGGGCAAGTGCTGGGTTTGTTCTCGTAGACTGTAGTTATGCATGTATGTTATTTGAATATATTTTTCCTCATTCATTCATTTATCTATCTATAAATTTGGAAGTTATCTCTGAAAAAAGAACTGCTCTAAACATCGAGAGCACAAAACTAATGATAAGAAAAGGTCCCTGTTCTCACAACTACACTAGAAATAGGTATACCTAAAGACTTCCCTGGTGGTGCAGTGGATAAGGCTCTGCACTCTCAACGCAGGGGGCCCGGGTTCCATCCCTGGTCCGGGAACTAGATCCCACATGCCTGCCGCAACTAAGACCCCACGCAGCCAAATAAATAAATATATATAGATAGATAGATAGATTTTTGTCTATCTTTGTACGGTATGTATACAGCTCTGTGTGTCTGCACGTGTTAAGAGCTGGGCACTGATGGGCTTTCCGATACTTGAATGAGATAGTGGTAAAATCTTTCTCGGTATTCTTGGCACTATTCAGAAAAACAACTTCGGCATTGAAAAGAACAGCTTCTTGTTTGTTGTATCACTACTGCCTGTGCCCGAAGGCTCACGCCTGCTGCTGTGACTGCTGTTAAGTATTGGCTGGAGAACACTGTTGCTGCGCGCTGCTGATGGATTGTAGCTGCTCTCGTAGTCTGCCACTGCTTCTACTGCTAGTGCTGTTGCTGCCCTTGCTACCATCCCCCTGCCATTATGCGAATGAGGACCTGCTGTTTCTCCTGCTCCTCGCTGCGACCGCTGTTGCTATTTCAGTGTAGAACAGTGCTGTTGTTGCTGCAACATAACTGCTGTTGCTGTTGAGAAGCTGTTGCTTCCGCTGCTGCTGCACCTTCTTGTCGAGGAATGGGAAATCTAGCAGGTGCTCTTTATTGCTGAGTAAAGATATGTTGCTGCTGCTGCTGACCCAGCGTTGCCGGCTGCACGAAGAATCGCTGCTACTGTGGTGTGAGTCAATGAAGCGGTTCTGCTGTTGCTGCTGCTGCGTGTGTCTGTGGATGGAAAAATGCTGCTGCTGCTGCAGCCTCTTACATGGTAAACGTAGCTGCTGAGTCTTAAAGACAGTGCTGCTGCTGCTGCTGTCTGTTGCGCTGCCTCCGTTGTTCCTCGCCATCCACATGCAGGTTTGGGGAGACGAATTGGATTTCCATGATCACGTGAGTGATAAGTGAAGGTGAATTCGCAGAGACAGGAGGTGTGAACGAGTGAAAACGTCGAGAGGGAGAGAGGGGGAAAAGTGGACGGACGAGGCATGTAGTCACCACTTCTTCACATAGGGGCCAACAAAAGAGGTTTTGTGCGAGAAATTTCGGGTGTACGTACACCCGCGCAGAAGGGAGAAGATGTGGATAGGATATATGCCTC
>NW_021147566.1:3969-4915 GCF_002837175.3 Physeter macrocephalus
GTGTGTATGTGTGTATGTATACATTGAGACAGACGGACAAAGACGGCGTAGAGCGAGAGCAGGGGAGGGGGAGCGTGTGAAGGAAAAGAAGAGAGAGACACGAAGACAGCATTCATATACACGTGCGTAAACCCGCTTCTCACATTCACCGAACTCTATGAAAATCTGCACGTCCTCCGCAGTTATAACCCTCAGTGTTGTCCCGGCTCTTGGATTCACATGCTCGTACGTGGATGCGAACAGATAGATAGACCGGTTTTCTACTATGTTCACGCCCATTCAGAAGTTTGTAGACAGATAAAGGGAAAGATAAGTTCATAGGTAGATCAGTTTTTTTCTGCGATGAAACCTCAAACAAACTCACCTCAAGCTAAGGGTAGAAGAAAGGGGAGCGTGAAGGATGTATGAGACCGATGCCTGCGGGACCTTTTTGTTATTCCTCTACAGAAGAACACGGCCGATCTTTCCTCGAATCGTCCACGTTCCTGTACGTCTTTGCACGAGCCGACGCTGCGTTTTTCCTCTCTTTGGTATAGGAATGTCTCTACATATGCGGCTGTCTACTCAAAAACGGAGAGATGTACGTGCATATATATACATACATAAGCATCCAACAGTGTTAACGAGCGTGTGAACGGGGAGCCATCCTGTCTCCCCTCATATGATTCTGAGACACGTGTACCTGCAAACCGATTTTCTCCTTGTCCTCTGTATATTTATGTGTAGGTGGATGTGCTTAAAGAGCTACGCGTATATTTTTCTGTGTCATCACTGTGAACTATGTGTAGGTATATCTTTCTTTACGAAATATGTGTACGCTGGCGTGTATATGCGTTCGTCTGCGGTAGAGGTGCTGCTGCACGCCGGGAGACACCTGCAGTTTGCGTGCAACGGGGAGGTCTCTCAAATTAGTTCACCCATGCACGTATATGTATCTGGCTGTGTT
>NW_021147566.1:5204-8067 GCF_002837175.3 Physeter macrocephalus
CCTCTTCTGACGTCACAGCGGACCCCTGCAGCTGCGAAATACATGGCCACTTAAGGGTCATGAAAATCCCCTGCCTGTTTCTCTCAATAAGAGGGATCTGGCATCATTCATTTCTGCCGATGTAGAATCTCTTCTTGTGGATAATGTGCGTATGTGTGTCTGCTCTGCTGCCCATGCATTCACATATACGTATGTATTTATATATATATGTACTCTCGACGTAAAAAAAACGAGACGTCCAGCTGCTTGCGTAAGAATACTTTGGTCCCGGTATGCATGTGTAAGTATGTATATTATGCACGTACCCCGTGTGTGTCTAATACATATATACATTGAGATATATGTGTACGTCAATGTATATATGAGAGCGTGTGTATATGTACGTACTGATGTATAGGCACGTGCGACTTTCTCGTCAGTTCTGTGATGTTTTGTAAGTTTTTTTCTTATGTCTCTCTTCTCACTTCTCTCCTGTCTCTTTCACTGGCGCGCTGTAGTTCTCTGAAGACGAACTGGAGGCTGGCATTCCCAATTTCCAACTGCACTCCGTGGGTTCGATGAGTGACGAAGGGGACTTCTCGGACGGGGAGCAGGGGCGTGCAGCAGAAGTGCACGAACCTCAGCCGAGTAGAAAAGAGCTCCACGAGGAGGGGGAGGAGCAGCATAGTACCAGCAGCAGAGCTCCAACAACAGCGTCCTCGAGTGGCAGAGGCCGGGGCCCGCAGCAGCAGCCGCAGCAGCAGAAGACTGCGACCCCTGTGTCCGCTTCAGCAGCAGCGGCAGCAGGACCAACTGCAGAAGGAAGGACACGCAGAGCAGCAGGAAGAGGAGGAGCGGCGGGAAGAGATGGAGGAGAAGTAGCAGATGAGGAAGGAGGCGTCAGCAGCAGCAGCAGCACCAGCAGACGCGGTGGCGGCCTTCCCCGTCCAGAAGGCGCTGTAGAGCTTTCTGCAAGCTCGTCGCACTCATCGGGAAGCAGCAAGAAAGCAGGAGCAGACTACCACTAGGTAACTTCCTTCAGTCCGCAAGCAGGTCGGTGGTTTATTCGTATGTGTGTGTATGTGTGTATGTATACATTTAGACAGACGGACAAAGACGGCGTAGAGCGAGAGCAGGGGAGGGGGAGCGTGTGAAGGAAAAGAAGAGAGAGACACGAAGACAGCATTCATATACACGTGCGTAAACCCGCTTCTCACATTCACCGAACTCTATGAAAATCTGCACGTCCTCCGCAGTTATAACCCTCAGTGTTGTCCCGGCTCTTGGATTCACATGCTCGTACGTGGATGCGAACAGATAGATAGACCGGTTTTCTACTATGTTCACGCCCATTCAGAAGTTTGTAGACAGATAAAGGGAAAGATAAGTTCATAGGTAGATCAGTTTTTTTCTGCGATGAAACCTCAAACAAACTCACCTCAAGCTAAGGGTAGAAGAAAGGGGAGCGTGAAGGATGTATGAGACCGATGCCTGCGGGACCTTTTTGTTATTCCTCTACAGAAGAACACGGCCGATCTTTCCTCGAATCGTCCACGTTCCTGTACGTCTTTGCACGAGCCGACGCTGCGTTTTTCCTCTCTTTGGTATAGGAATGTCTCTACATATGCGGCTGTCTACTCAAAAACGGAGAGATGTACGTGCATATATATACATACATAAGCATCCAACAGTGTTAACGAGCGTGTGAACGGGGAGCCATCCTGTCTCCCCTCATATGATTCTGAGACACGTGTACCTGCAAACCGATTTTCTCCTTGTCCTCTGTATATTTATGTGTAGGTGGATGTGCTTAAAGAGCTACGCGTATATTTTTCTGTGTCATCACTGTGAACTATGTGTAGGTATATCTTTCTTTACGAAATATGTGTACGCTGGCGTGTATATGCGTTCGTCTGCGGTAGAGGTGCTGCTGCACGCCGGGAGACACCTGCAGTTTGCGTGCAACGGGGAGGTCTCTCAAATTAGTTCACCCATGCACGTATATGTATCTGGCTGTGTTTGCCGCTTTAGGTTTTGTTCATGCGTGTAGCTTCTCAGCTGCGTATAAGATACTTCAGAGCACGTCTTCAAAATCATCTACAGCCTGGCATTTCCTTCTGGTCGAAGCATCAACGGGGACAGCTTGACCTGCCTAAACAGCCGCAGTCCTGCGCGAGGCAGTTTACCACGTAAAAAGCGGCTTGCGCCGCGCAAAACCTTTCAACCCTGCTGACTAATTACGGTTTTTTCGGGCAATCTCTAGTCGTCTCTCAGACCTCCTCTGTTTCGCGAAGCAAGGTGTTGGGCGTGTAGAGAGCTGAGGAGAACTTCCTCAAGGACACGTGCGTTTTTTCCCCTGCCACACCGCACCTGGTTATGAAGCCGGCGAACTCCAAAGTTGTCCACGTCTAATCGTTGCCAGAAGCAGTCCACTGCCTCGAGTCTATTGGTTAGGAGGCCGTCGCGCGGTGGTGAAGAATGTCAACATGGAGATAGAAGGAATTCATGATGGGCAAGTCGTTGCCTCGCGGCACCTCGAGAGTACCTCCAGTGCGCCGTGCGCGGCTATTGTTTTCTTGAAGTCTAGCTTTATACCAAATTCCGATTACAGCCTAGTGACTTGCTACATCTTGCTCTATACAAGTCGTAAATACAGTGACACGTACGATTGGCGCCTGCATCCATAGCGAAGAAATTCAAGGGGTTGCTATTGTTTTCAGAGTCACCAACACCTCCACATACGTGCGTGTGTACACGCCTTTGTGTCTCATCGTACAATTGTTGTGCCTATATTTCTAGATAGGTTCTACATCATCATCATCATCGTCGGGACTGGGTATACCCAACAGCGTTATATATATATATATATATATATATATATATA
>NW_021147566.1:12795-13071 GCF_002837175.3 Physeter macrocephalus
AGGTGCGGTGAGCTACAAAGGTAGATTCGCACCACTCAAAATATATATACTTACATAATCATATAGGGGAGTGGGCCGTGTCAAACGCTTCCAAGCTAATATCCTGTGGTAATATTACACACATGTAAGCACGTCCAACGTTCCATGAATATAGACATACGGATGAACGTCTTAAAAGATATATACAGGTGTAGCCACACAGGGAGGATGATGCACATGAGTTTCTGACAGACGTCTGTGTCCACGAATTGGAGGGGAGTACGGTCTATACTAAGG
>NW_021147567.1:0-429 GCF_002837175.3 Physeter macrocephalus
TAACTTGCATGCAGGTGAGAAAAGGAATCAAAATGCGCTGCCATGCAGAGGCAGTAAAAGTCCCTTTCGGCAGAACCCATGGTGCTGAACGAATTATTACTGCTCCATGCATTTGGCGTAGAGCAGAAATTTTCTATCTGCACGGGCGCCTGTGGCTCACTGCGCTTCGGGAGCCTCTGGAAGGGACGCCATTTGACGTTCAGACATGTATGCCAGGGAGTGCTGCGTGGTTCATGTTTGCCATTGATGCATGGGATGAGCACAGGTCGAAGCCAACGAGGCTGACGTCAGAATGGGAATGTAATATTTCCCGGGAACGATATGATCCTGTATTTGTTGCTGGAGCGTACTGTGTGGCACGCTGCTTGCTGCAAATCACCTGGCAGCTGAGTGCCCGTCCAGCAGGATATGAGGCAGCGTCGTAGAGGG
>NW_021147567.1:4933-6125 GCF_002837175.3 Physeter macrocephalus
ATCGGCCACGTATGCAGGAGCTGTTGTTTTGCAACTGGTAGACGAACAGGGAGACGCGTTGTGCTTCTCTGGTGTGACAACGACAAGGAGGTACGTGCGGATCACCGCGCGGTTTCGTAGTCTGCTGTTGTGAACCAAAGTCCCACCGGGCAACAGGTAAATCTCGGTTGGAGCCGGCTGCGCGTACAGACTATTGCGGAACGGTTGAGTGGAGTCAGAGTGTATGGATTGAGGCGGCATACCTGTTGCCGCGTTCAGTCCGTGTTACGAATATCTCCGCATGTAAGACCAACGAGAACGTTCCTAATGGGCAGACGAAGAAATGGGAACACAAGTGGTGTCATGGTCTACGTGATGAGAGAAGAGCCGTGAGCGAGCACAGGGATGCCCCTTTGGTCATTGGGCGGCCGAAATATTGCCACTGAGTGAGAACGATGGGAGATTGTGCTGGCGCAGGCTAGGAAGGAACACAAGGCTTCATGACGCGTGAAGGACCTTACCTGGTTGTCCGTGATGGGGATAGCATTCTCGTGAATGCTGCTTGTGCGCATAGCGTAAAAGACATCTGCGCTCCAGTCCGTGCAGGTCATCCTGATGTAGTGGCGACAGTGATGCTCTGAATGTGGCGCGAGAGCGGTTGACGTGGCACATTTGTTGAGCAGGTGCAACGTGCCAAGGGTATCGCGCGTTTCGGCGCCGATCTCGTAAACCTAAGATTTGTGCACCGAGTTCACGTTGCAAGTGTAGCTTCCGCGCGCGGATCGGCATTCCTGATGTCCGTAGGATGAAGTCACGTCACAGGCGTCAACTGACGGACAAATATCGGTACTTGACAAAGGACGTCCGTGCGCCTTCTGCGTGGACTGACGGACATATATCGGTACTTGACAAAGGACTTTTGTGCTCCTTCTGCGTGGACTGACGGACAAATATCGGTACTTGAAAAAGAACGTCCGTGCTCCTTCCCCATCGTTGCAATCCCCAGGACAACCGGTCCGGTGAGCAGTGCAGAATCGACGCAGTTACTCATCAGCCGCAAAATGCTTGCATCAACGACGTCTCTCCCGCGCTGCCTTGTCACGAGCTGCGGCCTTGTAACAGCACGTGACATCCGTTAGTGTCTTGAAGGCGAATGTGGAATCTTGGGTTTGCCGCGCCCATCGACAGGAACCTCTATTACCGCGGAGGCGTG
>NW_021147567.1:12353-13057 GCF_002837175.3 Physeter macrocephalus
ACGACCTCGTCGATGGTTATTGGTAAAGCCCGGTGACAAGGCGAGCGTCGTCTGCAGAAAAAGCACAGAGACACACAAACAGGCCCGGACAGACGTCTAAAGCGCATTCGCCAATCGTCAAAGCCTAGCATCATTGAAAAACTCAGCCTGGCACATATGTCCTTCGCAGACGAGATGAAGCGGTAGACGGATAGGGCAAGACCCACATAGACGTAGAGCTACGAGGACGCACAGCCTCTGACCCCTGCTGGTACATCAGCCTTTTGGCCAACCAGTGTCGTATCGGCCACGTACGCAGGAGCTGTTGTTTTGCAACTAGCAGACGAAGAGAGAAATGCGGTGTGCTTCTCTTGTGTGACAATGACAAGGAGGTACGTGCGAATCACGGCGCCATTTCGTAGTTTGCTGTTGTGAACCACAGGACCACCGGGCAACAGTTAAACCTCGTTTGGAGCCCGCTGCGCGTACAGACTAATGCGGAAGGGTTGAGTGGAGTCAGAGTGTATGGATTGGGGCGGCATACCTGTTGCCGCGTTCAGTCCGTGTTACAAATATCTCTGCATGTAAGACCAACGAGAACGTTCCTAATGGGCAGACGAAGAAATGGGAACACAAGTGGTGTCATGGTCTACGTGATGAGAGAAGAGCGGTGAGCGAGCACAGGGATGCCCCTTTGGTCATTGGGCGGCCGAAATATTGCCACT
>NW_021147569.1:0-1833 GCF_002837175.3 Physeter macrocephalus
GGAATTTCAAAATTACCTACCTTCAAATCTATATATTTATTTTTAGCCCTACCCAATCGTTGCTTAACAAGCCTCTTACTTCCTGCCAACTTCAATCCTACTTATTGACAAACAATTTATGTAACCTTGTAGGTTTTTGGCCTTATACACTTTCCCCATTTTGTAGTGTGTGTGAACACAGTTCAAGTGCTTCTTGGATGTGTGTCTTGTGGGCTGCACTCCTAACAAACCGCAAATAAATCCCTATATGTTTCAATCAGGAGTCTGTTCTGGGAATTTGCGGTCAACGCAGTGTTGCTTTTCTCTCTGCTTCCTGTGCCTTTGTCAACATTCCCCACGAGGCCAAAGTTCAGATCCATTTCTTCCCAGGACGTGTGCTGACCCTTCATTGATGAAAACGTGCCTCCCCGGATCAATTTACACTTAAAATGTAGCTATTTTACACATCTTTTCTTACACATATTGATACCTATGTAACTTGATGCTCTATATCTTGGCAAATCAGTTGAAAATTTTTCAAAGTGATAAAAAACAAAATTCAACTGAGTAAATGTTAAACATCCTATTGGCTTTATTCAGCGATTCTTGAATCTGGCACCATCCTGTCTAGCAGACGGAAAGGAGCTCCAAGAGCTAAAGAATGCAAGAGGTTTTACAGGTGGAAGGGCGCAGAGGCAAGAAAATTACACTAGGCAGCAGGCTAGATGGTAAGTAAAAGTTTCCTTTCCTTTAGCGGCTGGGAGGGGCCTTACGGGTAGAATGACCTAAGTAGTCCTGATCAGGAGATTCCTAATTGGATGGTTCAAGATTCTAATTTTGAGAGATCAAATATCTCTTCTTGGTTGACCTATAAGTCACATCATTGATACACATACTCTCTCTCTCTCTTCTCATTGCAGTGCAGTGCCCCTGCTTCCATCCATAAGCTCTATGAAATTGGTGATCTCCACCCATTCAGCAGCGTGAGTGACATGCCTAGGGTGACCCCACCTCTTGCACAACAGCCAGACATTTGGAGGAGGAAACATATTCTCACCGGAGAGATCAGAATAAAAAGCTCATCCACTTACTGATGGTGAATCCTTGGTAATCTCAAAGAAGCCATCCTTGGCTAAAACTGCTTACTATTGTTGATCTTGCACATTTCTGCCTCCTAGTTTAAAGTGTTTTTTTCTGTGATGAATTGATGATTAAGTGTTCCATATAATTCACCGTGTGCAGGATTTTCACTTTGGTCTTGTCCTAATGATCAAGAGATGAGAAGATTCAACAAGCCTTCCTGATTTATTAAAGATTGATTCTATACAAATTTTCTCATTAAGTCTCAGCCACATAACTAAAAGCAAATACGGCGAAATAAAACCACATCTCTGGCATCACTGTTCTTGTAGTTCTATACTTGAAAAATAAATCTTGTCACCAGAGCTTCCTTTCAGCCATAGTTGCCGTAATTGGAATGGATCCATTGTTGGTTGAGAGTGTTTTTACATAACATGGAAGATAACACACAATTGAAGGGATGACCTTGAGAAAGCAACTTTGTATTTGCTTACATCCTTCAGATATTACAGCCATGAGAAGCCAAACTCATAGAAATAGAGAAAAGAATGGTGGTTTCCAGGTTGGGGTAAAGAGGGAGGGGTTGGTAAAAGGGAACAAGCATTCAACTATAAGATGGATAAGGTCTGAGGATCTAAAGTAACCCACGATGACTATGGTTGATAATGCTTTTTTTGTAACCAAAATTTGCAAAGAGGGTGAAACCTAAATATTCTCTGACACACACACAAAGATAAATATGTGAGGAGACGGATGTGTTAATTCACTAGGCCG
>NW_021147569.1:4054-6634 GCF_002837175.3 Physeter macrocephalus
AAAATTTTTATGTTTAGTTTTTAATTTAAACGTTGGGCTATGGATTGGTGGGCCTGAGATGGAGCCCCAGATATGAGTAACGTGGGGTCCAGGTTTGTGCTTGAGATGCTGTTGAGCCGGTAGGGACGGCACTGAGTGGACAATCCCTTATTAACCCGGGACAACACCTGCAATGTCCCTGCAAATAGGCAGGCGGGGGACACTTGACTCTCAGCAGACATCAGATTATTGAAGGAAGAGCCCCTAATACCTGTCTTTGGCTGAGAGAGGACACTCATCCAAGTGATGATGTTGAAAACCTGCAACACAGGAAAGGATATATTGTCCTTTGGTGTCGCTTCACTGTCCTCTACTCTACCTTAACTTTTGCTTTAGATTTGTTTCTTGCTAAAAAAAATATGGAGAATGAAAGAAATCTGGGCTAAGTGGGGTGGGTACTCTTGGGGCTTGCTCCACTTCCTTTTTGAAAAAAGAAAGCAGGCCAGTGCCTCAGATGACATATGGAATGCCTGACATAATCACTATTAAATGTCTAGTTTCCATGCACTGAAAGTGACCTCTACCCCAAGTGTGCTCAGTAAGACAAGGGAATTGGCTCCTGTGTCATGCAGGTAACGGCAGTGGGAAGGGCAGGAATGGAATCATGAGGGTGGATGACCAGGTGGGATTTTTTATTTCAACTCCGTGAGTCTCTGAAGAATTTATGGGTGAGTCACACATAAAGTGTCAGTGTTGGCCCGAGAGATGGTGTGAACTGTACTTTACGGATGGGTAAGTAAAGATCTGAAAGACAAGTTTAAATTCAATCCTATGAAGAAGTATCATTTATCTTCAGATCCAGGAAAGGAACCAGATATTTTTGGCTTTTTCAGAAGGCTGCATTAACCATTTGGGTGCCTGATATGTTGGCATTGATCCCTGCACCTTAAACCCAGCCTCACCCATCAAATATCATGGCGTTTATAAATGAGGAGGTTGTGAGAGGCATGTAGGTGGTGACTTGGATTCTTATTTAGAGAGCGCCCTCGATGGCTGCCATGGTTGAGTGCAGCTACACAGTACAGATTATTTTTGTTCCTGATATGTCTTCTGATTCCTTTTACTATATCAGGTTACACAACTCTCATCTTTAGCAGCATCCTGTGCTTCTACCACAAGCACCCAAAGATCATCTCCTTTAAAGAGGCCTCCTGCTTCTCCATCTTGCTGCTGGCCTGAGAGTGCCCCTTGCCCCATAGTCCTTTCCAAGACCTTTCTTTTTGACATTCTCACAGCTAATGCTCTGACAACAAATGTTACTTTTTCTCACTATTTCCCACTCATGTCAGCCTAAAGATTTTGTGTATGGATTCCCCCTTATGATGTGTGTCTATAACCACCACCAGGACCCAGCACACTGGCCTCCTTTCCTTTTGGTCTCGGCCTGACACTCAGCTCTGCTGGGGATTCCTGGGCTGACTATTACGTGGATGTCGAGCAGGGGAGTGCACTGTTTGTGCATGGACTCTGGGAAGGTGTCTGCTTGCATTTTGGACTTTTAAAAATTATAATATGGAGAGATTTTAATTGAACTAACCACTATACATCTTCATATACAGAATTCCAGACCTCTTCAATGTAATCCAACATCATTGACCCTGCCTAATCCAAAAGGGAAGTTAAGAGCTACCCCTGCTCCACTCTGCTCCCAGATAAGAGGAGCTTTGATCAACATCAAGACAAGAAACATAGGTGCTCCTGTTACTGAACCAGGTTCATGTGTTCTTTGCAAAAAAGTCGAAAACCTGAGACACTGAGGTGCAGCAAAGGAAGGCTTTATTCACACGGCACCCAAGAGAGAAGATAGGAGGACAAGTCTCAGATCGCCCAAGCCAAAGGCCAGGGGCTTGAGATATTTGAGGGATAAAGAAGCTGGGTGGCCTTAGGCCTGAAGAAAGGTGACAGAAAGTAGGGAAAAGTGAGGTAATTGGTGTTCTGTAGAGGTGTATGAGTAATGTGCTTCTTTGTGGAATGTATGATCAAAAGTGGAGGCACTTAGCATTTTCTGAGGATGGAATTTCTGGTCCTCTGACCTAAAACGTATGGGACACCTTCACAGGCCCAGGTTTGGGGGAAGTGGTCCCAACAAGTCTTAGCCAGCTCAAGCTTGAGTTAGATACAACTGACACCAAGTTCCTGAAAATAACTGAGGTGAAATCTTATTGTTTAGGCAACACGAAGATTGGAGGACAGGCAACAAAACAATTAAAGTGAGCTTGCTCACCGAAGGTGGGCCACAAGCAGAGGGGTGTTTAAGGAGCTTTAAGACAAGCTCAAGAATTCGGTTAGTCACCAGTTTCTGTTAACCCCACGAGGCAGAGTTTCATTCCTTTTCTAGCAAACGAAGCCAAACTGTAATAAGTTCATCATGGGTGAGATTTCCCTCACTTCGATTGCTTCCCTTTCAATCTTTTGTTTTCTCTTGTCTTTGGTGACACTCAGGGCTGACATGCTGAGCATGGTACCTGCACGAAAAAATCCTGGACAGATTTTGAGAGGGGCCAGAAGAGATACGTGATTGTGTGGACAGCCTAGGCCATC
>NW_021147569.1:7995-8614 GCF_002837175.3 Physeter macrocephalus
CAGCCACATGGCACAGGGAGATCAGCTCGGTGCTTTTTGACCGCCTAGAGGTGTGGGATACGGAGGGTGGGAGGGAGGGAGACGCAAGAGGGAAGAGATATGGGAACATATGTATATGTATAACTGATTCACTTTGTTGTAAAGCAGAAACTAACACACCATTGTAAAGTAATTATAATACTATAAAGATTTTAAAATTCTCTTAAAATAAATAAAATCCGAAGCAATATAATTTATTACATGATATTAATGTTTAAAAAAAGAAAAAAGAAAATAAAATAACTCAAAGCCATCTACTCTTGAAGTAGCAGGATGCTCACCGAGCACAGTGGTTTTCAGGTGGGGTTGGCCAGCGGCTCTGACAGAGGTGTTGCCAGCAGTCTACACCCGACATCCTAGACCTGTTTCCACAGTGAGAATTCATACTGCCCTTGTGTAGTTGATGACTTTGCAGATAGAAAATGAAGAAAAAGAGAAGCATGGTTGGTGAGTCTCAGAGATCATCCCCGTGGGAAATATGTGTGACCTCATGAGACAGTCCTGGGAACAAGGCCAATAATCAGAGGGATTCGGTTGTTCTAGACAAACCTGGTGGCTGTTACTTGACATGAACCTGACC
>NW_021147569.1:9785-10882 GCF_002837175.3 Physeter macrocephalus
ATTTTGAGTCTCTTTATTGAAATTCTAAAAAAAAAATAGGAATATCCCCAAAAAGTAATATTTAAATTTCCATAAATTTAGACTTTCCTACTAAGTAGAGGTCAGGGCTGTGATTCTCAACTTTGGTTGCAATTTAAAATATTCAGATAAATGTTTAAATATGCTGCCATCCGGCTGCCCCACTGCTGCAGACTCTGCCCTAATTATTGTCTTGAGGGGGAGTCCTCCGTGAAAGAAGTTTTGAGTCTCCCAGGGTCATTTTAACGGGAAGACAAAGATAATTATCACTAAGCTAAGGGGCAAGAAGTTAAGAGAAGTGCAACATATCTCAACTTTAGAAAGTACATCTCTCATCTGTGCTCTGCCCCTTCCCATTCCCAAAATATAAACACACAGGTGCACACACCTCCCCAGTCCCACCAAGAACCCATCTTCAAGACTTCGCTGTAGTTTAACATCTGATTCTCACAACCATGCTGGATCCCCACAGATTTTTCTTACTTCTCTCTCCCCTCATCCTCTGCTAGTCTCCTCCCGTGGTGCCCCTTCCCGATTTCTACCAGAGCCCAAGGCTGTGGCCACTCCACTCAGTATCCCACTCCGTGTCTAACATGGGACCTACCCAGACAAAATCTTCAACATTAGCTGAATTGAGGTAATGAAGTTGCTATTTGTGGTGTCTTACTAGCTGCTTTTTCTGCATGCTGGGAGGGCAAAGTTTTGTTCTCATTTTCTGGGTCACTCTTTCACCAAACCCCCAGGTTTCACGCTTGGAGTGTTGTGCTCTCTTGTGCATACGTGCAGATGTATCTTCCGTATTCTTTTTCCTAATTGTGTTTCTCGCTCGCTCGCTCCCTTTTAGCCATAGAAAATAAGCGTTCAAACAGACACATGAGGATACTATCATGAAAATGAGAGGAAGCATTATCCACAGATCCTTGATAACACCCCGCCCCATGGGGCTCCTGCCCATCTCTGCCGCCCCCCTTTTGACCGTCTCCCCATCGCTCCCTGCATCTAATGATGCCAACCTCCTCTCAGACCCTAGAACACACCGGGCTCTTTCCAACCTCTGCTCCTGTCCTTTCTGCCTGGAA
>NW_021147569.1:12464-13047 GCF_002837175.3 Physeter macrocephalus
ACCGCAACAAACACCCAACGCAGCCAAAAATAAAATAAATAATACAAAATAATAAATATATATACAAAAGATATTAAAGCATTAAATAAAACACAGCTGTCACTTTCTTTCAAGTGTAGTGAGGACAAGAAGGAAACAAAACTGAATCATTTTAATAATTCATTAGTCAATTAAATAATTCCCATAGTTCACTTTTTCGTTGTTGTCTGTGTGGGGTCCTCGCTGTGGCACGTGTGCCTCTCACCGCGGCGGCTTTTCCCATTGCGGAGCTCTGGCTCTAGGCGCGATGGTCTCCACAGCTGTGTCTTGCGGGCTCAGCTGCTTCTCAGCATGTGAGATCCTCCGGGACCAGGAATCGAATCCATGTCCCCTGCACTGGCAGGTGGCCTCCCAACCACTGGGCCACCAGGGGAGTCCTCGTTCACTTCTATTCTCCACCCCTCAACTTTGGGGGGCTGTGCTCAGCTGCTCGTTAAGGTGCAAATGCACAGACCTCAGGACAGCCTCCTTCTTCAGCAGAGACACCCGCAGAGGCTCTAAGCAAGGCCCATAGCCCCTCCCTGCTTGGACCCCTGAACCTCCT
>NW_021147572.1:0-812 GCF_002837175.3 Physeter macrocephalus
GGGAAGAAATGGGCTACATTTTCTACATCAAGAACACTCCTATACTCTAGAAAAGTTTTTATGAAACCTAAAAACTAAAGGAGGAGTTAGTAGTAAATTAAGAGCAGAGTGCTTAATTGAATAAGGCCATGAAGCACGCACACCCCGCCCGTCACCCTCCTCAAGTACCACAGCGAAGCCTCAATTCATTAACCCATGCTGAGCAACCACACGAGAGGAGACAAGTCGTAACAAGGTAAGCATACTGGAAAGTGTGCTTGGATAAAACAAGATATAGCTTAAATAAAGCACCTAGTTTACACCTAGAAGGTTCCACAACTCGTGTATATCTTGAACTAAGCATAGCCCACACCTCTCAACCACTACTATCACAAATTAATTGAATAAAACATTCATCACACATTCAAAGTATAGGAGATAGAAATCTAAATACCAGTGGTGCTATAGAGAAAGTACCATAAGGGAAAGATGAAAGATATACTAAAAGTAAAAAAAAAAAAAGCAAAGCTTACCCCTTGTACCTTGTGCATAATGACTTAACTAGTAATAACTTAGCAAAGAGACCTTAAGCTAAGCTACCCGAAACCAGACGAGCTACTTACGAGCAGTACCCAGAACGAACTCATCTATGTGGCAAAATAGCGAGACGACTTGTAAGTAGAGGTGAAAAGCCCAACGAGCCTGGTGATAGCTGGTTGTCCAAGAAAAGAATCTTAGTTCAACATTAAACAATACCAAGAACCACACAAAGTTCCAATGTATATTTAATTGTTAGTCTAAAAAGGTACAGCTTTTTAGAAATGGATACAACC
>NW_021147572.1:2211-3518 GCF_002837175.3 Physeter macrocephalus
TTAAATAAGCGCCTTCAAACAATTAATGATCTAATCTTAACTTAATAAATAAGCGCAAACTAAACCTGCCCAAGACCAAGGCATTGTTGAGGTGGCAGACTTCAGTAATTGCATAAAACTTGAGCTTTTACACCCAGAGGTTCAAATCCCCTCCCCAACAAAATGTTTATAATTAACATCCTAACGCTTACCCTCCCTATTCTTCTGGCCGTAGCATTCCTAACGTTAGTAGAGCTTAAAATCCTAAGATATATACAACTCCGAAAAGGAACAAACATTATCAGACCACATGGACTACACCAACCCTTTGCCGACGCGGTTAAACTATTCACGAAAGCACCCCTACGACCAGCCACACTCACCGTAACTAAGGCCCTGACTAATCCTAACTAAAGCCTTGACACTATCTCTCACTAAGGCCCAGAATCTGTCCCAAACATGGGCCTTGCTGCAATCAATAACTATAATCCGGACACTTTCCTGAGCTAATGCCCTGACACATGTCTATCCAAGGTCCTGACAGTGTCCCAGAGAAAGCCCTGTCGCTGTCCTTAAGTGAAGACCTGAGGCTGAGCCTAAGACAGGCCCTGAAGCTTTCCCTAACTGAGGCCTTGATTCTGTCACTAAGTCAAGCCCTGCTCAGGACGTTAACTAGGACCCGAATGCTGACCCAACAGAGGCCCTGATGCTGCTCCGAAGTCATGCCCTGACAGTGTCTGCAGCTAGGGCGCTGAGGCTACGCCTCACTCAGGCCCTGACGTTCTCCCTAAGGCAGGCTCTGATGCTGTCCCTACCTGAAACCCTGACACCGGTCCTAAATTAGGCCTTGATTCTTTAAGTAACTAAGGTCTTGACACCAACCCTAGGTCATTACCTGACCCTAGCCCTAGACCTTAACCTAACCTTGTCTTTAGCTTATGTCAAGTTTAGCTAAAGAGGTTCTTCAGGACGAAATTCTTTCATCTTGTGAATATAGTTTTGTTAAAAAAATAATTTTTACACCGTTACTAACCTTAAACAAAATGTACTCAACTGCTGTGGAATATTCCTTCATAGCAGCGTGCATGGTTCTCTTCTGCATTCGCGTGTGTTGGCCATCAGGGTGCTTGCAGGAGTGGCTCCTCTTATGCTAACTAAACCCCTCACGCTGTCCCTAAAGAAGGCCCTGAAATTAGTGCTCAGGCTGTGAAACTGTCCCTACCTGAGGACAGGAGGAATGTGCTAACTCAGGCCCTGACACTGTCCCTAACAAAGGCCCTGACACTACACATAACTCAGAGCCTGACACTTTCCCTAAGGCCCTGACA
>NW_021147572.1:4413-7550 GCF_002837175.3 Physeter macrocephalus
GGTCCTGACACTGTCCCAGAGAAAGCCCTGTCGCTGTCCTTAAGTGAAGACCTGAGGCTGTGCCTAACTCAGGCCCTGAAGCTTTCCCTAACTGAGGCCTTGATTCTGTCACTAACTCAAGCCCTGCTCATGTCTTTAACTATGACCCGAATGCTGACCCAACAAGGCCCTGATGTTGCTCCTAAGTCATGCCCTGACAGTGTCTGCAGCTAGGGGGCTGAGGCTACGCCTCACTCAGGCCCTGATGTACCCCCTAAATCAGTCTGTGACGTTGTCCCTATGCGAAGCCCTGACGCAGGTCCTAAATTATGCCCTGATTCCCTAAGTAACTAAGGTCTTGACACCAACCCTAGGTCATAACCTGACACTAGCCCTAGACCTTAACCTAACCTTGTCTTTAGCTAATGTAAAGTTTACGTAAAGAGATTCTTTAGGATGACGATCCCACATGCCGCAGAGCAGCTAAGCCTGTGCGCCGCAACTCCTGAGCCTGCGCTCTAGAGCCCGCGAGCCACAACTACTGAGCCCCTGTGCCACAACTTCCGAAGCCTGCACGCCTAGAGCCTGTGCTCCGTGACAAGAAAAGCCACCACAATGAGAAGCCCGCGCACCTCCAGGAAGAGTAGCCCCTGCTCGCCACACCCAGAGAAAAGCCTGCACGCAGCAACGAAGACCCAATGCAGCCAAAAATAAAATTTTTAAAAAAAATCTCAGAAAACTGAGATTGCCGTTTTATGAAGGACTTTTACAAACGAGAAATCTCCATTTAAAGGGTATATCCCTTTGCACCAAAAATAGAAGGATAATTAAATCTTAACTCTCTTCAATGGGGAAGTCCTGACTTAAATGTGCAAATAGCCATACCCTTGTTTACTGTGCTTTGCATGAGAACCTGCCATAACTGGCCTTCCCCCCTTCCCCAGCATCTTTCTTCTGTTTTTAGCTGAAGACGGTATTGAAGGCAATGGTTTTGGTCATTTCAGGGAGTGACTCAGTTTTCCGTGGTATCCCCCCTGTATTCAGAAGATATACATGTTATTAAACTTCTGCTTTTCTCCTGGTAATCTGTCTTTTATTACAGGGGCAGGGGGGGCCTCAACCAAGAACCTAGAAAAGTCGAGGGAAAATTGTTTTTCCTCCCATACACATGCAGTGGAATACTACTCAGCAGAAAGGAATGCACCATCAACCTATGGAAAGACATGGATAAATCTTCAGTATATACTGCTAAGTGAAAGAATCCAGTCTGAGCAGGCTGCACACAGTATGACCCCATTGAGGACATTCCGGGAAAGGCAAAGCTACATAGATGATAAGCAGATCATGGGGTGGGGGGTTTGAAGTATTCCATGTGATGCTCTAAGATGGATACCTGTCACTATGCATTTGTCTAAGCCCATAGATGTGCATAGCCCAAGGGGCCAATCATAACCTATTCAAATTTAGTTATTTAGGATGTAGGAGTGTTGCAGGATGGAATACATAATGTGACAGAATCTAACTGTATTAGAAATATATGGAAACAACTCACTGTAGGGGATGGGGTAAAAGCTGCTGACTTAAGTTACCTTTGGAAATGAATGGAATCTGTAGGCTAAAGGCAAAATGGCCCGTATATAAACAGTGGGCTTTATTTTGCGAAGTTCTTTCCAGGGTGTAGTAGCTAACAATTCTGAAACCTCTGCACATGTAACGTAGAAAGGAGCAATGCATAGATAAATGGCAGATGGTGGGAGCCAGGCTCCTTGCTGTGGGAGTGCGAAGTTACAGGTACGCAAGGGGAGAGCCTCTGCCCTCGTAATCCTGGATCTGGGCTTCCTGGGAGGAAGCTGACTGGCCGGGGGGAACACACAGATCTTTACGCTGGGAAGTCCCTGCAGACATAGGAACTTCACACCCCATCTTTCCACCCATACCTGCTGGAAACACTCAGTCCTCCATAATCAGTCAATTGCAGCGTTTAAGACATTCTCACCCCTAAGAGATAAAGGAGCGTGAGGGTCTTGCTTACCCCTAAGCTGTCCCAGAATCTAGGCCCTGGGTGGAGCCAGGTTGGGGGTTCCTGGGCCTCTGACCAGCAGGTGAGAGGAAGGAGGAAGACCAGTCCTGAGGACAGAGGTGCCCTGAAGTCTGTGAGCCCAGGAGCCCCGATGGGACTCATTCCCAGTGAGGACATGGGCGGGGCCTGCAGCGGTTCTGTGTTCGCCCTGGGCCCTTTGATGAAGCCATGGCAGCACTGGGCCCAGACGTCTCCTGGCGGTGTCTCAAACTCTCCTCGTGGTCACCCCACCCTGCTGGTTGGAGCCCTCACCTGGAGGGAGAAACAAGGGGGACAGAGCCTGGCACCTGACACCCACCTGCCCTGGACTCACACAGGAAGGGCACAGAGACATCTTGAGCTTCAGCCCAGTTTTGGGAGACACTTTGTTCCAGCAACAAACTTCTGCCTTAAAAGCCAAGGTGCTTTACAAACCCCTCCCCAGCTGTCACAGAAAGTCAGGTTTAATCTCATCACACTTTTCTCAAACCCCAGCTCACGCCCTGACCACCCTTCAGGTGATGGTACTTCAGAGCAGCCCCTTTAGAAGATCCCTGGATTTCAGCTCTCCCAGCCCTGCCTTCAGTTTAAGCGAGAAGTTTCCTTGACAAACCTGCTCAGTTTCCTTAACAACCAAGCTTCGTAATCGCCCAAACTCCTTCAAACATTCTTATTCTAGGCTTGATGAGCCTAACGTGACAGTGCTGTCATCACGTGCCAGAGAGTGACTCCTCCAAGCCCGTAGTTACTGGTGACATGATGCTATTGATGATGAAACCCCAGAAGAGCCAGCTTTGCAATTATAACCATTTCTGGACTCGGCACTGGGTCCCTTACCCCGGACAGAGTGGAGAACCATATCTGGGAAAAGGGTCTTTGTATATGTAGTTAAGGATCTCGAGGTGAGCTCATCTTGGGTTAGCGTGGCCCTCAATCCAATTGAGAGAGTCCTTACGAGACAAAAGAGGAGAAACACAGACATAGAGGAGAAGCCACGTGAAGACAGAGGCAGAGACGGGAGGGCTGCAGCCGCAAGCCTTGGACGCCTGGAGCCCCCCGAAGCTGGAAAAGGCAGGAAGAGCCCTATCCTGGAGCCTCT
>NW_021147572.1:8796-9394 GCF_002837175.3 Physeter macrocephalus
GCCAGCCACAGCACTCAGGCCGACTTGGGGCCTGCAGGCCGGCCAGGATGGTCCTGGCCCCGGGAGCTCTTCTGGGAGCTTTACCATTTCCCTGCCTGACGTACCCCTCCTGTCCGGACCCCACTGCTTTTTCCTTCCTCACCTCTGACTGGGGAGAAATTCCAGCGGCATGTATGGGTGACACATCCTCTTCTTTAGCAGGTGGCAGCCCAGCAACTCCTGCAGAAAGTCCAGCAGAGCCCCGCACGCACCGGGCCACGCACAGAGCCGGAGGCCCTACTCCCTCCCACCAGCCCAGCCCCGAGACTACTGACGGGGCAGAGAATATGGCGTCAGGCACAGCTGCAGGGGCTCTTGCTGCCTGGAGTGCTGTGTATATTGACCTCAGCCCAGGCACACCTGGGGAGGGCAGGCCGGCCGGGTCTGGCTGACCAGCTCAGCCAATCCTCGCCCCTCTGGGGCTCAAAGTTGCAGAAAATGGGCCTTGCTGCACTGGCCAGGTCCAAGGAACAGGTGTAGGTCCTGAGGGTCAGGATAGACAAGGGGCTGCAGTTCTGCCTTGTTTTCTAAACATTTTGTCTGGTCCATGAGTGGGAGA
>NW_021147572.1:12513-13025 GCF_002837175.3 Physeter macrocephalus
CTAACTTCCAATAACAGCTCAGTTTACAAGAGGGTTTATATCTTCAGAACAAAAGCATTCCTCCTTGACTTTCTAACCAGTCAAAATCTGTGTATTCTACAGAAAATCTGTGATGCTATTTCCATAAAACTAACCTTTACTGCTTCTGCCTCCGTTAGGTTTCCTAAGCACTAGTGTTTTACTGTAGAGGTTAAAAACAAAAGCCTAATGTGATTTATTTATAATGTGTGTGTTCTTTATTTTATCCTAGTGTCTAACGTGTCCGCCATGGCTGGACACCAAATAATATTCCATTACGAGCTAAATGAGATCTGGAGAGTGGGAGAGGTTTAATAAATACCCTAAACCTAAAGCGTACCCTACCCCTACCCTAGGCCGTAGCCGTACCTTAAACTGTACCCTAAACCTAACCTAACTCTAACCATACCCTAACCCACAGCAAAACCCTAACCTGTACCCTACCCTAAACCTAACCTGTACCCTAATCCAAACCTGTAACCTAACCCTAACCC
>NW_021147573.1:0-2863 GCF_002837175.3 Physeter macrocephalus
TCCCGCGAAACACTGAGCAGCCCATTTGCTCATATTCATTGCGTCTTTCTCGTCTGCACTGACGCCTCCTTTGGGAACGTAGTAGACACGAAATGGATGTCTTCTTGGATTTGCAGAGACTAGAGGTGTAGCTTGGAGGGGCAGCAAGTCTTCCGCTGTTACTGGATGTCTCTTGTTTACTGGGCCGCTGCTGCATGCGTTTTTGAGTTTCTCTGGCTGGATGCTCGTAGTGAAGGAGCGGCACGAGCAGCTTCTGTCTCTTCAACGCTTTCGAGCATCTTACTGGCGATGCAGCTCTCAGTGTTGGGGTGAGCCGCCGCCTGAACAATATGGGGAGGTTTCGTGTACCTCGATGCATTTATGAATTGTATGTGATGCTGGTCTCGAAAAGAGATTTTCGTCTAGTAAAGCCTCGAAATAATGCAGGCGCGGGCACGCACATGCCTGTCTTTCTTCTTCCAGGACTTACATTCAGAGATTCACCAACTTAGCAGAAATCATACGATAGCGTATACTGTATGCGTACGTACGTAACAGATGTAGATATACTCGTGTGGAGTCATGAACGGTACCGATTTCAGCCTGTTTCTGCCCTGTAAAAAGGAGCAAGCAAGCAAAATATTGGGCGTTCCATATTTCGGACAATAATGCATCTTGGTATCCCTGAACACTTTCGTGCCACGCTATGGGAGAACAGTTACAGCAAGTTCGGTGCTGACTGGTGTTTTACACTGGACATATTAGCCGGTCACACGGCTGTGAGGGGGAGCGCAGAGACGTCAGTGACAAACGCGTGAGTGTGAACCAGCCTTGCCGTGTGAGCGCGTGTTTGTCCTCCTCCGCCAGAGAAGCAAACTGTTGAGGCGCTGAAGTAAAACCTCTTCAGTTGACGAGTAGTCAATATTTCCAAAATGCTGAAAATTCCATGCAGACGTGCCCATTGAGTGTAATCCTTTCAATTTGCTCGTGGGAAATGCATGTTCCCGGGTATATATCCCTGATACGTATCTGTTTATAGTTTAGGTATGCTGAGATAAATATAGATAAAGCTTGTGACATGATGGAACATGCCTTAACAGGATACTGGTACGGGAGGTAGCCGAACAACCCAAAAACAGCTGGAGTGCTTGAAATTCTACCCGCAGTGAACAGCAGAAACGAAGTCGGGAAGTCCTTATAACTTCCACGACCGACAGCAAGTACAATTGTGTTAGTGGAAGCCTAGTTATTTTTTGCACAACCGGAGGCCAACGTGAGGATGGATCACGCACGTAAGCGATTCTATAGTTGAGTAGACCAGACCGCCGGTCCATACTACTCAAAATAGTGCTAGGGCAGTTCCTGCCACTGGCACAGTGAACAGCAGCATAAAAGGTGCTCTGCGGTAATTTGCTGGCCGAGATAGGTTGTGAAAGTCATTCACTGGATGTACTGAGGCGGAAGATGTATATATACACTATGTACGAGAAGCGTCTCGAAATACAGCCACACGGCTTCGCATTAGGAAATACGCTCAATTCACATAAACTCTGCAATGTATTAAGACATGGAAGAGCACAACGTGTTTCTTGTGGGCGGGAATTGCATCATTTCCTTGCGCAGACTGTGTGGGCCGCAGGTTGCATTTGTTCAGAGTGTAGTGCGCCGCATGGGCAACTGCGGCATGTCAAGAAAAACAGCCGCTCAGTGCCGCTCAACATTGCTGTTTGATAGTTCTCCACACACATTAAGCACCCTTTCTACATACACACTTGGTGCTTTCCTGGAACATGTAACGGTGGAACAACAAAATAGGGCACAACAACCAAGTGAGAACTATTTATATGGTCTGCCCTAGAGATACGCCACAGGGAACGCAGGTCGATCGTATCTGTTGCACATAGGCGTGCACATAGGTGTGCACATAGGTTGTCATATTTACCCACTCACGCACTCACTCACACACACACATACACACACACACACACAGACATCTTTACAGGATTAGAGGGAAGCGCGCTCTGCGGAGCATGCACGCCGTACGTGGAAAGTAGATAGTTGATACTAGAGGAACTCCGTGCACAGATGACGTTCCTCGCTTCTTTTTTTTAAGAGGGGGGACTACGAAAGGAGTGTTACCTCTACAAACTGCGTTAAACTCACACGTTTACGAAAACGCGCAAAAGGGCAGCCTTTACATACGCGGATAACCCAAAGTGAAGCCGGACAAGTTGGAGACACTTGATTCACACGTTATCGCCTGGTGCGAGAGATAAACTCCTGTGAAATATAGGCTCCGGACTGTATGTCACAAGGCTAGAAGAGCGCGTGTGTCTCTACGTACGGATGAGTCTGACTGTGTGTACGCGTGCAGACGATATAGACTAGATGTATCCTGCTTGCCCCGTATGTCGGGGAATATTAGTGGAGTGTGGGGGAGTGCCAGGGGGCAATAGAGCAGCAATTCCGCGTAGTCAAGTTGGTCTGATGTGCTTTTGGTGCTCATGGTAAAATAACCTCAATCTCTAAATAGCCGGATTCTCCCTAGTCGGCGCCGACATCAACGCTCGCCTTCGAAACAGGTTTTCTGATGTAGTACTACATCCACGGCGCAGAAACTTAGGCACACGGACCTCCGCCTTCAATTTTACGAAGTACAGACCATCCATCTAGAGAAGACAGGAACGACAGGACAGAGCGTAACGGTGAACGTTGAATGGGGACAAATTGTGCACTACACGCTACTGGTGTCTTCCTGCAAACAGCTCCAGGTGCAGATCGTGATGCGGGGTGCGACTGCATCCTGCGCCAGATAGCAAAACAGAGCCACTTATTCAGCATGAAAACGACAGCCTTTGCATCCACATGTCCTGCACGACGAAGC
>NW_021147573.1:3993-10177 GCF_002837175.3 Physeter macrocephalus
ACAGCTGGCTAGTGTGCATCGTTAAAGGATAACTGTCCTCCTTTCATCATTTCCTGTTTGCGCCTTGTGTATAGTCTCCAGTCACACATAAAGTAAAAGCCAAGGATCATGAAAGTTGAATGCAGGCAAATAACATAATCCACATCGAGGGTGTACTGACGAGCTGAAACGGGCTATATGCTAGGTACGCAGCGGTAACAGAGCTCAAGTTATTCTAATCTTCCAGCCAATCCCAGTTATGCGGAAGAAATCGTGTCTGCAACAGAGCTGCTCGGCCCATCGAAGTCAATGGCGCTCCACATTTTCGGCTTCTTGTAATGGAGCAAGAGAATCGGTAATCGTGGATGCTTACCTTGAGTTCATCCTTACAAGGAATCGGTAATCGTGGATGCTTACCGTGAGTTCATCCTTACAATTGAGACGACCAATGTCTGACAGTTTCAACTAAACGCGTTACACACTTATCAGACCACAGTGCCACAGGGGACGTGGTAGTCACGTTAATAACTGCAATCAAGCAATAAACCTTTTCCCCTACCTCACGCGGACAGACCCATTTATGCTAAAACTATGTGAACCGCAGTATATGTCTTACTTTATGTTACCGGCTCCATATATCGACGTGTACTGTATCGAAGAGATGTCCTACCCTTTCCCCTCTAACATGACGTTTTTCGAGCTTTAACTTCTTTTTCCGTGGTTGTCGTTTGTCAAGGTGTCACCTTCACTCTTTTCCTGCCTTGTGCGCGTTCTAGTCAGGGCCTAAAAAGGACGGCATTTTCAAAGTACACCTCAACCTAACGGGGTTATCAAAGTAAGGGAACTGCAGCTGGACATGAGCCACTCCTGGATTTCTAACACGTTAGCCTTTATGTCAACGACGCTGCGCCTGTGCAATAGCTCATGGACATGAGCCACTCCTGGCTTTCTAACACGTTAGCCTTTATGTCAACGACGCTGCGCCTGTGCAATAGCTCATGGACATGAGCCACTCCTGGCTTTCTAACACGTTAGCCTTTATGTCAACGACGCTGCGCCTGTGCAATAGCTCATGGACATGAGCCACTCCTGGCTTTCTAACACGTTAGCCTTTATGTCAACGACGCTGCGCCTGTGCAATAGCTCATGGACATGAGCCACTCCTGGCTTTCTAACACGTTAGCCTTTATGTCAACGACGCTGCGCCTGTGCAATAGCTCATGGACATGAGCCACTCCTGGCTTTCTAACACGTTAGCCTTTATGTCAACGACGCTGCGCCTGTGCAATAGCTCATGGACATGAGCCACTCCTGGCTTTCTAACACGTTAGCCTTTATGTCAACGACGCTGCGCCTGTGCAATAGCTCATGGACATGAGCCACTCCTGGCTTTCTAACACGTTAGCCTTTATGTCAACGACGCTGCGCCTGTGCAATAGCTCATGGACATGAGCCACTCCTGGCTTTCTAACACGTTAGCCTTTATGTCAACGACGCTGCGCCTGTGCAATAGCTCATGGACATGAGCCACTCCTGGCTTTCTAACACGTTAGCCTTTATGTCAACGACGCTGCGCCTGTGCAATAGCTCATGGACATGAGCCACTCCTGGCTTTCTAACACGTTAGCCTTTATGTCAACGACGCTGCGCCTGTGCAATAGCTCATGGACATGAGCCACTCCTGGCTTTCTAACACGTTAGCCTTTATGTCAACGACGCTGCGCCTGTGCAATAGCTCATGGACATGAGCCACTCCTGGCTTTCTAACACGTTAGCCTTTATGTCAACGACGCTGCGCCTGTGCAATAGCTCATGGACATGAGCCACTCCTGGCTTTCTAACACGTTAGCCTTTATGTCAACGACGCTGCGCCTGTGCAATAGCTCATGGACATGAGCCACTCCTGGCTTTCTAACACGTTAGCCTTTATGTCAACGACGCTGCGCCTGTGCAATAGCTCATGGACATGAGCCACTCCTGGCTTTCTAACACGTTAGCCTTTATGTCAACGACGCTGCGCCTGTGCAATAGCTCATGGACATGAGCCACTCCTGGCTTTCTAACACGTTAGCCTTTATGTCAACGACGCTGCGCCTGTGCAATAGCTCATGGACATGAGCCACTCCTGGCTTTCTAACACGTTAGGATGCCCCCAAGCAGCGGAGGCGCTACGGGAAGGCGAAAACAGATTACTGAGGTCAGTCAACGCAGGAGCAGCAGCTATTCCGGTAGGAAAAGCAGTGGAAGGCTCGGTTAACTCTGCAAAAGGAGGAGGCGACGGTCTACCAGGGGAAGCCATAAAAAGGGTTGGCAACTCTGCAGACCCTCGTAACACGTACCCTGAGGCAACGGAGTCGCTACAAGAAAACATTTATAATAACAAGCGAACGGTAGACGGAACAGCAACAACATCTGGCCTACGAGGAGCACATTTTGCAGAATGGGGGTACGAAAGCGGGGACAATTCTGGCAGAGAAGTCAAATCACTCAGCAGAGAAGAACGAGAAGCTCAACAGAGAGTTCAATTGGGACAAATCCTTGGCGCATTACTGAACATATCAGGTGCTCACGTGTATATCGTACAGACGCCTACAGATGAAGCAGGACGTACAGAGAGAGAAGCACGAAAAGTACGGCGCAGCGACAGTAAAACCAGTAAGACGGAAAAAACAAGGATACACGGCAGTACCTCTACCTGTGTAGCCGCCGGTTGTGAATGTGATAGTAATGTTTCCCAAGGAGTGGAGGCACTACCGGAAGGCGAAGACGGACACCAACGGGCAACTGCAGAGAGAGCAAGAGAAAGTCCATCTGGGGGGGCAGCGGAAGGCTCACCAACTAGCTTTGTACAAGAACAGATAGATTTCGTCAACCGCGTCAGAGAGCTCAGCGGACAGGCAAAAGAACCGCCAAAGAAAGTTCTGCTGGCTACGCTGATGAAAGCAATATTGGAAAAGGCGGCCACAGTGCTATATACACTAGAGCGATCGGGAGACGAAGTGACAGGGGGAGGGCCAGAAGCGGGACAAGAGATAAACACGGACGGTGGATCAAACACTGCAGATGTAGTAGAGGGTGGAATACAACAAGCCGGAGACGCAATAATCAGCAGCGGAGTAGTTAATGATGGCGACATGGACTACCGAGGTGATTCTGGTGAGGACAGCGGAAAGGACAGTGGAAACGGGGATGCTGGGGACGACGTGTACAGGATGAGTCCTCTACTTGCTAAACGGGGTCATGGAGGAAGGGTCCCAGGGGATGGCTCAGTGAAGGAAGAAGCAACAGAAGAAATCGGAATAGAAACAGCAGAACAGAAACGAGTTGGGGGCGCGAAAGGACCACGGAAAACGGCTGGCCGCAAGGTGCGAACGAGAGATCGGCGGCAGTGTATGAAAAACGAGGTGGACTTGGCGTCGCTGCATCCTACGTCCTTTTCTTCTTCAGAAACTATTGAAAAGAGTTGGATCGAACACCCGACTCCTTCGACTTCGCACCCAGCAGGTACTGAGCCGTCGAGCCGTTTAGGGCACCCAAAAGCAGGACCGGCAGCTCCTTTTCAGCACAGTTCCAGAAATGGTGCGCTTCCAGACCTAAAGGATGTCATACACGCACAGCTAGGAATCGCTCGTGCAGTGTATCATGAACCCCCTGTCGCATCCAGGGCGCCTTCCGTAAAAGCACGGGAAGATACTTCAGGACAGCATGGCGGATTCTAAGGGTTCAGCTGTGTGCCGCTGAAAGGCAGCTGGAGAGTATCATTTGTCTTCGGAGTCACAACAAGTGATTTAACCTCTGCAGCCATTTACATTGTAGAAAAACACGCGGTTACGTCTCTACCAAGATGCAGTCCGGAACCCTCACATACACTACAATAGTTCGCTTTGAAAAGAATCTATGGTCGGGCAACTGCCGGGACAGTAATGTCTGATATCGAACAGAAAGCAGTGGGTATCACCGTGTGTGCGAGCTTGTTATCCTGTGGTCCTGCCTTTACAAAGGGCATATGTTTCTCTGCTTCTGTAGTCGAATTGGTACACCTGATGACGTGCGATTGACTCACTCTTTTCCACCTGGTGATCTGCAGAAGGCAGTGCTTATGTTTCACTCTTACAGAAGTTTTGGCATTCAGACGCAAACAAGTAAACTACTGCATCAGAAAAGCAGTAGCGTTGGCGACTGAGGTCGCCTTGCAGGATAGCCATGACCCCACAGTCAGCATCTGTTTTTGTCGACTCTATACATTATATCGCGCTCTGTGTGGAGGACGTTTCATGCCATACAGATCTTTATGCCCGAAGTGAATGTCTCGCATGGTTGACTGGTTTTTTAAGGTGTGCAATGTAGCTTCTGAGGGTAGGATAGTTTGCAGGGAAATGGCACCCGCGCAGCGGGTGTTTAAGGATCATACATTCTCAACGGATTTCTTAGGAAAGAGTTGCGAATTCAGAGCACAAGACACTGTTTTTTGACACTGCAGTCTTTCGTCCGGCTCAACATATTATGGTCTCCCGACGATAGAAGCCTACACCTGTTGTACTTGGGCTGTGCGTGTGCGAGCGTGTGCTCCTTTAGACATAGGCAATCCTGCAGCACTCTGAGGATCTCGTACACGCACACGTGCGTCATACCATCTGTCGTCCTTACGTGAATACGTATGTATATACACATGTACATGTAGCTGAATAGGTATACAGGCGCGACAGCCATCGGCATCCTTTCACGCGCACTCACTTGTGAACATCGGTATACCTGCATGGACTCGTATATACGCTACAGGCAGTCACACCGACTGCTGCTGATGTCTCTCCAAAGCTCGCGCACAACATTGGCATTCACTTACAATATTTTTCTCACCCTAGAATTTGTGGCCTGAATCTACATCTTTACATTACGCCCTGACAGTCCACGGCGTAGTGTGCACGTAAAGTTAGGGAGGGGTATATTTGAACGGATATATATTTATACATATACACAATTACAGACTGATAGTCCTCTGAGTATACTATCAGCTGTTCATACCCACCTTTTGTCAAGAGCATCCATCCTGGTCGCAGGTGTACGTGCAGGGACACCACGCGCATCAGCAGTTGTCTGTCGGCCGCCATAGAAAAGGATTCTAGAGAGCTCGATAAGACGGTGGCAGCTGACGCTCCTGCTTGGTCACTCCGGCCTGCTTGGCCACTCCGGCTTCCCGGGCAATTCGAGACGAAAACTAGCCGCACGTGTGCATCGTCGTGCGTGTTCCGGCAACTGATTTTTCTCAGCTACGTGCACGGGCTGCCAAAATACTCAACAGAAACTACCCACGAACATACCCATACACTGAACTGTTCGTTACCTGAACAACTTAGACATCCCCGTGTTAGTGTAGCTCTACTTTTTTATACCTAATTCGTAAAACGTAGCACAGATGAGGAAGTCACGTGTAAACACGGGACTCCACAGAGTTTTTAAAACCCGAGGTTCTTTATTTCACCATTATGGTCACATACGCACAAGAGGGTAAAACAGGGAAGCCGGAATAAGTGCATCTTCACAAGTATTCACCGAACAACAGTGGTGCTGGCACATTTTGCACATTAACACAGCCACGCACCGACGCGTACACGCATACACAAAGAGGCAGAAGCACAGTCACGATTGCTTACCGCTCGCGGTAGTCGGTGACGAAGTCTTCAGTGCTCACACACATACCTCTAGCATGCTGAACCCTATCACATCTCATTTACGCACTTGCACCTCGCAAATAAATAGCATTGTATCCATCTACCATTCGCAGTTATGTAAACTGACACGCACACACATACGTAACCCCACACGTGTACAAACGTACACACCCATGAAATTTCAGACGCCGGCGCCTGAAGAATGTTATGACAGCGAATAACCTTCATGTGGACACCTAGGCTGGACCGCTTTCCCACCCGCCATCTTGACTTCTCATGCACGCTTCAATCTGAAGCCACTCCGTTTGTACCCCTTTATCACTCCTCTGCAAGGTCAACATCCTGCTTCCTCGGGTGCAGTGGCGATAAAGCCGTCAAGCAAACACCTTTTTCTCCTCTGGTTGGAGTCTACCTTTCTCGGTACTGATCTCTGCTTCGGGACGTTGTTTCATTCACGTACTTCCGTGGCTGCAGCCGGCATGAACCGCTGATACTTCATGTGCCACCTTGCTTTCCGTTATTGCCTTCTCTGCATC
>NW_021147573.1:10966-11511 GCF_002837175.3 Physeter macrocephalus
GCACCTCTGTGTCCGCCTTCACCGAGAATTTAGTCTGCCATCTTCTTCGTTTTCACTATATGACAACAGGCGTGTTGATCACTAGTCGGTTGCTCCGCTGGGCACCGGAGCAGCCCTCGGAGGAGCAGTCGTGGCGACAGCAGGAACACAGCAGAAGCTCTGCAGAGGAACATGACACACAGTAGGGGTGGATGAATGCACACACTCGGAGTTCATATTCTCGTATTATATCACCCACTGAATATAGCGCCAGTAATTATATGCCTTCCCTTGGAGTATAACTAAATCCTTCCTGGCATACACAACAATCATAAAGAAATTGTCATACGCTCTGCGGAGGAACATGATACACAGTAGTGGTGGTGGATGATTGCACACAGAAAGTAAGTCTCAAAGTTGAGCCGCCTTGCGTAACTTCAACCCCACTTGACTTACAAGTTTGTCGTGTACACGCTGGAAGACCATTATGATGCCTTGCTCCTGCTGCCGGTGAAGGTGTTCTTACTGCTGCTACTACTACTCGTTTCGCTGGCCGTGGGGCTGCT
>NW_021147573.1:12782-13003 GCF_002837175.3 Physeter macrocephalus
AGAAGAAGAAGAAGCAGCAGCAGCAATCCTCGGAGGTGAGGGCAGGAGTTTGTTTGCCTTCCTCGTCCTCCACATCTCTCTCCACTACCGGACGACTGTGAGACTGAAGTATAATTAGTAATAATAGTAGTAGTGGGATTAGTATATATAAGCCGGCAGTAGTGGAGCTGTGGCAGGGCGTGTGTGCCGAGGGCGCGGGCGGCCACATACCGCAAGCAACC
>NW_021147574.1:0-2447 GCF_002837175.3 Physeter macrocephalus
GAGCACTTACGTACTGAGTGCCTTCAGCAGGATAATATTGAACGCGTGTGTCCGAATTATTTGGATGCGTCCTCAAAGATGCTGGCAAGGGACTACTACTACACATGCGCTTACCGTACTCAGATTCAGCGGATTTGACAGATTCCCCCACGAGAAGATACGGTGCTCGAAGCGAGAAGAAACTGAGCTTGCTTGAAACAAAGAGTATTTGAGGATCTATGCATGCAACGGGGTATAGCCCTACATGTGTATGACTGTAGCGTTTACATCCTTGCTCACTGCACGTAACGAGAAAGAGCCCAAAGGTCAATCGATAAAGACCCCGCAGGGGGAAAAGCACTCGTAGGTGCCATCGCGCACGTGGAACCTCTAGGGGTCTCATGTAAACTGCACTTGTAGCCGACGCTTGAGGCGAGCGGGCACGCTTCGACTGAGTCAATTTAGCTGTGTGTGGTTTCCTAGTATCGGGACTTACGGGGTGACTTGTTTAAAATATATATGCTATAATGAAACCAGTTTTTCATGTTGTGCGGTGGTAAAATTGCAATTTCAATGGCAGAAGGTCACTTTAAAATGCTCTCTCTCGAGGTAACCCCTCTGAGGACAAAACATAAGATGTATATGGGCACAAGAAACCGGCGAACAAGTCTTAATTTGTTGCACCACCTACCGTATGAGAAGTACGATCAACAGTATTATAGCGTTGCGTGTGAGCATACCACGTATAATTCATGGCGCCCGCGCATAGCGAGCTGGTGAGTGCCGCAGGCAGCCCGTCAATTACTGCACAGCTGTAAACACTGTTGTGTAAACAGACCCATGAAACTGCAGCATAATGCGCCCGCTACCAAATGCGTTCGTACGTGTAACATGTGTACTGCTACCTCGTACGCGTATAGTGCATGTAATCATATTAACGTAGATACATATATACACTTATATAGAATCCGTAGAGGTACAAACGCGTTGACACGGAGCTGCGTATAAGTACCTCTGCGTTGACACGTAGTTGTATGTAGATACGTATGCGGTGACAGATTGCTGTGGGTACATACCCAGCTACACGTACGCATATATGTATACACGCGGGTACGGTGATACGTAGCCACATACACACAGCGCCATATGTAGACACAAACCCCTTGTCTAGTCTAGAACGTTTCATGCAAAAATGTGTATCTACGTATGATTAAAGCCATCTGTATCACACGGATGCTCCTATACTACATTCAAACAAGTAGATACAAAGCTACAGACGCCCGTAGTCAACAGAAACTTTGAAGTATTCGTCATGACCACAGCGTAAGCGATCATATCGGCCTACCGCAGAAGTCGAGCACGTCTACAGACGTTCATGTCTTGCACTGAGAAATAAATGTTGTACTGGTTTATGTCGAAGACCATGTGCACCTGTGCGACTTCTAAATTGACGATGGGAAAAAGTCCGCACGACTCGACTGCTGAAAGGATTTTCGTGACAGAGTCCTACAAAAGTGAATGGGGAAACTCCTTTGCAGCCGACATGCATAGTTAGTTCGGAATTTGATATAGAGCAGACGAGCTACACGTTTAAGGTCGTCTTCGGTGAATCGGCTTGAGTGCGATCGAACGCGGGTTGAACGGGTTATAAAAAAAACCTGCATGCCTTCCGCTGCATTGAGGGTTCGCTGAAATGAAGATCTGTGCGGCCACGATTTCGGATGCACTGCGTTTTTGCTGCGCTGTGTAGGACGTTTGGGAGGAATGCTCGAGCACCGTCTTGAATAAGTCACAATGATAGCGATCACGCGTCTCCTACGTATGCTTGGTACTCTGAAAGAGCTACACAAAATCCAAAGCCTAGGCATTTGTACGTGCAAGCACGTAATGCATCCGCCCATGTCTCCACAGGCAGCTGTAGAAGATCAGCAAGAACCTCTGTATATACATAGATTGGTGAAAGGTAAGTCTTGAGTTTGGACGTCTTTTCGTTGTGTGCTTCATACACCAAGCCCTGCGACTTCTACCGCAGCTAGGCGCGGATATGCAAGGAAGAATACACGAGAAGTTGTTCGGCCACAGGTCACTGGCGAGTACGTGTCTATTCGATACATGTTTGCGAGCCTTTCCTGTTGTTCGAAGTACACAAAGGCAAACCTACTTCACACTTTGGCAAGCCACCCCACATACCACATTTTCCAAAGTCTGTCGCTGCATTTCCAATATACTGACGAAGTGCAAGATCCCCCTGTGGCTGCTCGAATGGTGCTTTTAGACGATGTGTTATTGCTGAGCACTATTCAGGCCTTCCCCAGAAGTTTACAATGAGTCTGTCGAAAATGCTTTACTACTCATCCTCTCATACGTTAGAACGCGCACGCCTTCCTTGTCGAGCATTGGAAATTAACAGCACTTACGGGCAGACCAGGAGTACAGGAGTGGCCTGTAGACGGGGTCAGCTGCGTGCA
>NW_021147574.1:3273-6382 GCF_002837175.3 Physeter macrocephalus
GCTCTCAACTGTAGACGGTCGGCGGGGAGTTTTTGCGGTGAAGTTGCTGGTATTTCCCTTTGGATCACTGGTAGGTTCGCCCCTACACGCCGCAGCACCTTCTTGCTTCTTCATTTTGGCAGAACGTTGGTTTGTTCTTTGTGTTTTTGCTTTTTCTGCCCCCGCGTATCCCGTGGAAGGGAGCTGCACCGCCCGCCTCACCGTGATGGACTGTGACAAGCTACATCCGGTGCTCCATTCTGAAGAAGAAACATCACTTTGAGCAAGGCAGGTGAAATTATGGGGTAGGATGAAAGGGCCCAGAGAAGGAATTGGGTGGTAAAGAGTTTGAAAGCAGTGCCCCCGCTGCTGCTGACTACTTCTGTCTACCTTCTCTACTATGTGTGATACACGGACGCCGGGAGATGTAGCACCCCTCCAAAGGCCTTGGAAAAAGGGGTAAAGTACACGTGATAAAGCAAGATTTGCCATTTCGGAGGGAGCATATCAAAAAATGTGTAATGGCTGAAGCCGGCCATGCCCTCATACGGGGTAGCTCACCTGTTACCGGAGCAAAAAAAAAAACCGCATGTCAAGTAAAATCGCGTCGCTTCTGCACCTCCGTGGAAAGGGCTAGCGCCAGCTGTAACACGGCATATGCGTGAACTAGGGGTGGGCGTGCATGGCAGCACGCGGCATTTACGTAGCAGAACCATACGGACACTGGAAGAAGTCCACTGGGAGCTGGCATTGAGTTCTTCTACTTAGGGGATATTTCCGTAAAGAAGTAGTCCGCCAGAAACCTGACAATCGCCGTCGACTTGGCGTGTTCTTGTAAAGTGGTGGTCGAGGAAGCACACACTGCTGGCCGCTCCACCGCGTTCACACGTGTAGCCACATGTACGTTGTTAGACAGTACGGGAGCTTCTGTAGGTGTAGCGTAATCAGCAAATATGTTATAAGTGCGGCCAACGCAGGATTCGAGCACACATGCGCAGGGGAAGACGCTGGTGCGGTGGGAACACACTGTAGATAACACCAAATGGGATGTGGAAGCCGAAAGATAGTGCAGTCGACTGTAGGGAAACGCCTAGCTGCTCGAAACTACAAGCCACGTTGCAGCACGTAGCGGACAGTTTTCTTGAACAGTTGGGGCCGTATTTACAGCTCCGTCGGGCCGCACACGGTGAGAGAATGAGACCCTCTGTAGAAGCAGAGTGAGGCAACAGCACGCACGTTATCCTGGGGTAGCCACTAAGACGAAGGAGCCTGCCAGAGTAGTAACTGTAGGGGGCCGCACTGTTCCCACGGCTTCATATATATATGAGACACGAGTTTCTATGCTACCGCGCAGCGGCCAAGTATGCCGCAGACGTTGGTAGTCATCTGGTATATTCACCGTGTAGACATCTCGTCACATTCTTCAGGTGTTAGGTTCGTGAGGTGTCCAGCCGGCAGTCACAGGTTCAATGTGGTCTTCCAGTTCTATATTCGTATCCAGCTTCCAAGCAAAACGGGCCAGTGTTTATCCTGACTCTATTTACATGAATGCTAGAGGTTCTTGACGGCGCCGGGCGGACACTTTTCCAAACACTGTCATTGGCTGTGTAGGATTATTTGGTGGCCTCAAATTCGCTGCGAATACAAAGTTCCTCGTGTCCAGTTTTGGCTGCAGCAGAGACACAGACCTGAGCACTCCGCGTATCCGTGAGCCACACACATCAGTCTGCCGCGGATCTACTTTGACTTTTCGTCAACGCCAGTGCACCCTAATTGGGTTTCGAGGACATGCCTCCATATACTGAGATGTGCGTCCAGCTTAGGCTGCAAGCTGACGTGAAAAATGGCAAGCTTCCCTGATGCGCCTTTTGTGCAGCTTGTACGACAGCCATATTACAGTGGTGCTTATTGAGTAAGAGCATGGAACAACTGGCAACTGCTTACGTCGAAGTACGGCGCACACCTGCGGTTTGAAACCGCACTCGTACACACGTATTCCACAAGGCAGGCGTCCGCTGGTGAGCAAGGTGATCTTGCTGGGAAGAAAACTACTCTCCGTTTATTACCTTCTTTCCTGCCTCTCCCTATCAAGAACCCAAAGATATAGAGAAAACTTCTCTCCGTTTAGTACCTTCTTTCCTGCCTATATTCCATAAACTGAGACAGGGACAGTTCCTCCCCTTCAGGACCTTACCTGCCATATCTTTATCTCGCCTACGAATAACAGTTAGTACGCAGTGTTGCCGTAGTTGCATGCTCGTCAATACGTCTACACTGATCCTGCATGACAAGGGCTATTGACAGTGTAGGTACTAGAACAGAGAAAGTAGGGATCCCCTTTCGGCTGCGTAGCGTCGGAATGCGTTTGTCGAAGGAACTACGTGAAAGTGTCAGTGTGTGATCTTTTCTCGCAGTACATTTCGATGTGCTTATTTGGGACGCAGTTTCTTCTGGATTACCCACCTCCACAGCAAGAAAAGACTTGATAGTCACCTAAGAGCTGCAATTCCTGTTTCAATATGGAAGTCTTTACCAAGGTAGAGGTAACACAAGAGGCGCAGGCGAACCACATTAACTATGCAGGTGAGCTCCATGTTTCAGTCTGCTCTGCATAATCGCCCGCTTCCACTTTGGTGTGCGTTGCCGGCTCTTCAGACTCGCCACTCAGGAGCTTTCCTGATGGTTGCAGCCACATACAAAACTTCGATGCGTATAATTCGTAAGTTGTAGGTGTCGGATATCCCAGTACCTAGGACCTAACGGAGGAATTCTGGTGAGTGACGCATATTTAGGTGAACACAGTCAGCTAGAAATCGAGGCGACGTGGCTGAGCATAATGGTTGGTCTATGACAGTGCACGAACGTATGTACCAGGTGTTAATGTATGCACTGTACATACATTTCCATTACACACCGAAGACGTATGCACTGGCTAGAATTGTGTCTTTTTATACATGTGCTCATGTGTAGGTTTTTGCCCGGTACGATCAGATGCGTGACTCTTCTTAGCAACGATCGCGAAGCTCATAACTCATCAACGCTCGCAGCCCTTTCATACGTCACGCACTTGTATGGGACTGATGCCGTGTATGCGTATGCTCGTCTACACGTATGTATCAAGATGGGTACA
>NW_021147574.1:12605-12985 GCF_002837175.3 Physeter macrocephalus
TGTATAATTGGTTCCGTCAAAAGCTGCGATTAGCTGTGTAGCCGTATAAACAGCTGGCGGTGCAGTGTTTACAGCCTGAAAGGGAACCACCTAAATTCAACAAGAGCAGGGACGGATGGGCATACCCCTACGCAACCTGCCCGTGGACAAGATGCGATACACGTGAAATATAGCATCTCCCGTCGTGGTTCCGCTTGCGTGCACCACAAGAAGCATGCGATTCCCCAGCAGAAAAGCCTGGTCTTATACGTGCTCGCGTACGCTGGTTCAGGGTACGCCAGAGCATACGAAGGGCTTTCAAGCTGATACAGCTAAAGACAGTGCCGCTGAGACACAAAAATCTCTTGACTGTTGCTGAACTCGCACCGGGAAAAGCTTCA
>NW_021147575.1:0-3158 GCF_002837175.3 Physeter macrocephalus
ATACGGTGGTTCGCTCATCCCATGTGGCTGCTATTCACTGGCAGCGGAAGTCTATGGTTGCGACACGGCGGATAAGGATCGTGGGCCACTGGCGAGACCCCAGGGCGTACGGGTTTCTAGATGATGCAAGGCCCTGATGGAATCTCGGTGCACATAACACTTCGTTTTCGAAACTCGTGCTGTTATGGCCCGTCCCCAGGTCTGTCCGGCACAATAGCTGCGTCCTCACGCTTCAGTCTTCCAATTAATTCCAGCGTGTAGCACACCACGAATGGCGGCATCAGACTATTTGGCCGCACCATTAAAAAATTTTTCCTGTGTGTCCAATTAAATACAGGTGAAGTCGCTGCATTTTACTCAGCATGCGTTAAAGCGCTCACGCCGTAAGGACCCCAACGTCCCCGGCAGCTAGCTGTGCATCGTGAGCTTCTCCACAGTGTGCACAATCAGAGGGAATTCCGAGAGAGCACATACTATCCCTGTTACGCTTTCTGGGGCCTGCGACTTCAACCTCTAGTCGCAACAAACATACCTCCACCAACAGCACGGGGGTACCACTTGAAGGGTAGCGCCCGTCTTGACTGTGGGTTGCTGAGTGAACCGGTCAGTGCCTACAGTGGACCGGTGTTCTAGTTGTGTGGCAAGTTCAGTGGAAAGCGTCAATCTCATGCTAATGTTTCAACGGAGCTACCCACATTTCCACGATGTAAGTTTCTGGGCAGTACAAAGAAGTACTGTCAATGCGTCGTATTCTGAATGTCCCAATCTGGTTCTGCGTCAACACGGCCCGCACTGCGTTGAACGTCTGAAATGCAGGCACACTAGGCGTATCGCATTCTACAGAACAGGGCTCCTTTTTTGAAAGTAAACAGCAGGCCCGGGAGGGAAGATTCTTCTAGAAGGTTTTCTGATTCGAAGGTCTACCCACCTTGCCGCGTACACTGACTGTCATGACTCGGTCTTCTGTAAACGACACGGAGTGGGTATATCCTGCTAAACTCACGTGATGCTTCAGGCATATCTCGCCGTCCACGTTTTCCCACGTGAGGGGGACAGTAAAGGGAGCTGCTTCGCTGGTTTGCGTATATTGGGGTCCCCTCCGGACGGTGAAGTCTTCCCGTCATCGGTACGCGTCATTAAACTCACAAAATTTGGGCTATCCAGGCAAAGTGTGCGGGAGCGTGCACCGCTAGGCAAACTTGACGTTAAAGGTAATACAGTAAAAGCGGCAGAAGAAGCATTTTTGCCTGTTTTGTCTGTTCCTTGTGAATGAAGTTACGTAGGATGGCAATATTCACTGCGGTAACGCGAGGAGTGTCTCAAAGTCATAAGCCGCGTAAGATCCTCCGCGAACATTACAACCTTGCAAAGGTCTGAGCAGTTTTGATGAAATTTCGTCCCTCTTGAATCAATGTCACAACTGCCGGGACACCACGCTTAAGTTCGTAAAGTGGTATACGTCACATAACTAGTAGAACTCGGAGCCGGCTTGAGGTACAGCCGCCACGCAAGAACTGCTAGAGTTTTTGCTAATGGTTGGCACGGTGTCCCCTTCATAGGGGTGACGAAGCTGTTTTGTACATCAGTTAGGCAACTGGCAAATTTCGACAGCTGCTGCGTGGACTCTCAGATGCCTCTGCCTATAACAGCTTTTCCGATCCGCTTTCGAATGACTTACATACCGACACTGACCACCTCGCACACTCCAAAGACTTTACAAAGACCTCTTGCTAAAACATGCTCCAAACGAGACGTTGCGACATCATCTTAACTATTGAGGAAGGTAGACACAAGAGATTCGCAGGAAATCCATTTGTTTAGGTGTCACACCACTCTATGCAGACATGACACGTAGGTACAGGAGGTGCACAGATTATATCGTTCTGCCATAATGAATAGAGAGTTCCCTGCTCCCCCAAAATCATGTGCTGCGTGTACACTGTTCTGCCCTAATGAATATAGAGAATCCCCTGCCGCGCCGAACTCATGTGCTGCGTGGCCACTTCGTGCAGCACTCTATGCTGACAACTCAGATAAGAAGAGGTGCACAGACTCTACTGTTCTGCCGTAATGAATATAGGGAAGCTCCTGCTATTACGAAACCACGTGTGTATTTCGTACGTAACGCCTGTGGGCGACACCTTTCACATAGAGACGGACTCCTGGCGCTACTGTGGCCCCCAGGAACACAGTAAGTAGAGACGCCACATCCGCTAGTCCCTTGTGCGTCTCCATAACCCCTGGTAGACACGCCGCGAACGCATCTGTCAGGTAACACCAGACTTTAAAATTGTAAGCCGTCGTACTTTTGTTTTAATACGTATGCTATTTACAGTGGGACTTCACGCTGCAGTAAAGTGCGCGCGTCAATGCAGTGGACTGAAATATTTGCAGAGCCGTTCAACACGCAATCCTCCATAGCAGGTAGAAATCTGACGTGATCTTGAGGCGCACAACGCCAGCAAGCTTTTGTGAGGAATTATGAAGTGCCGTTATGAGTAAATTTTAGCAAGCGCACGCGACTATACCACAAGAACTTGGATACCTTCAAACACTCTAAAGCGCTGCCAGACGACTTGTTTAATGTACTCCTCCAAACATGGAGAATACAAACACGGAGAACTCAAGACAGGAGGGTATCACGCCGACGTCGACACGCGGCACGAGGTGGCATGAGGCGACTACAGAAAGAAGGAAAGCAAAGAAATCCCCAAGCAGTCCAGGCAAATGGTCTAAACTTAAAGTTGGTATTGCCGCAGCTGTCGCAGCTGTTTTGGCTATGATGACGGCGGCGTTAACGCTAGGTAATGCTTACATGTGTAACAGAGCAGAGACAAGTTGTCCAATAGCAGTGTATGCGAATTTAAGGAAAACTCCAACGTGGAGAAGAAATTTGGTCATTTTCTGCAACAATTAGGTGAACCGTGTGCCCTTCATCCCATATCGTCAGGTACCGGCAAGTAAGTGTTCAGGTGCGAGGTCTTCTTTAAGCCACGTTATACTGACGACTACCCTCTCATGCTGGCTGACTTTCACAGGAGAGGCGCTGTTGTTTTGTATCCTTCACTGCAGAGTAGGGGTGAGCCAATCCGACGAGGCTATCTGACGTGGTATGGATGCTCTTTGTTTCGTTGGCACCAGGTAGCCGGCGACTACGT